>NC_134487.1:63005560-63095780 GCF_040206685.1 Ascaphus truei
AAAGTGGTAATAATTTAAAGCTTATTGGGAGACCTAAAATCTTTGTTACTAAAGTATTTTCAACCATGGTTTTAAAAAAATGGATGCAACTGGAGGATCCAATGCTTTTCACATGTTCACCCTCCCCCTCCCCCCCACACACACTAATATTGCCTTATTTTAAAGTGGATATTCCATCCCCCAATCTATTGGCCTACTTCGTGCCTCCAAAATGGCATCCGTGGGTCTGGTAGTTTGGGCAGATTGGGCCTCCTTGTTTGTCTACCCAAAGAGCTACTGGAAGACCAAAAAAGGCATTGGTAAACCCTCTCTTGTTCCAGGGATAAGTGCAAAGGCTCTCTGTGGAGGTTCTCGCTGGGTCTGCTTTTTTTGCGGTGCTGCAGCGGCTGCCTGCGAGGTCAGCAGAGCGGGTGACTGCACAGAAGAGACCAGTTGCACCATCGGACCCGACAAAGTAAACGGGTTAGCGCAGTGTAAGAAGGCAGGAAACACTCCTTAAGTGGAGCTGCCATGCCCACTATTAAGTCATCTGCAAACAGCACATACTTTTTGTCACATTCAAAAATCATGAATACTGTACACGTTCTGGCATTGATAGCACAAGATTCTGAGGAGCTGTTAAAACAGTAAGATGAAGAAGAGGGGGAGTCACAGACTTGATGACCGACGAGCAGGTAGGTGGACTTGATGCTGATTCATCCATTCAAACATCACTTGTGAATGAGGGGGATTCTGATGAGGATGTTGCTGAATTTGTTTTAGACTGTGATTTAAGGGGTGTAATGGCAGTGGCGGTGGTGGGGTGATCAATGTGATAATGCTTCACATGCAAGTGATGATACTGTGATCATTGTTAAAGATCGTGAAAATACATCAACAACTTCTAAAGCAAAAACTACATGCAGTAATAACAACCCTGTGTATTCATTATTTAATAAACATAAACAAACATCATCATGAATATCACGTACATTGCTGTTACTTTCCTCCTCATCAACAGCACCTGAGGAAGCCAACTCTTGGCGAAACTAGTTGGTTGAATGTGAATGTGGACTTGTGCAGCACATGACTTGTGGAATGTGCAGCACGTGAAGCGGAAGTAATCCGAGAGCACGAAACCAACGGCGGAAAAGGACACAGGACGCGGGATGTCTCGGTGAACTGTGTATACCGGAGGATCCCAGCGTGAGGCTAGTGGCTAGTGAGGAGGAACGCGATACGCAGGATAGTCTGTGGAGTGTTCTAAGGGTCCTGGAAGAACTGTCTCTGACGTGTGCAGTGCCAGTTTGAGGAATAGATCTTTTTTTTTTTTTATAACTTGAGTTTTATTGGAAAAGGCATACAAAATGTACAGTACAGAATATGGGTTTAAAATGGCAAGTTGTGTACATTGGATGTACATGAAACAATGTAGATCATTCAGGCTTATTGGTGTAATCATGTGGTTTTTCGGTCCCTACTCGGCCACATGATGTATGAATAAATCATATAGTAAGAGCAATAATAAAAATAATAACCAGGATTAAATTACAATGGAAATATGTATATACATATATAAAATAAAATACGTAAATAATAAAAAAAAAAAAAAAAAAAAAACTCGGGGGGGGGGGGGGGAGAGGGTGTGGGAAGGGGGGAAGTTGTGGGGGGAAAGGGGGGGAAGGGACGGAGATCTAGTCCTCGGGTTGATCTTGAGGTCATATTGGGAGTCTAGTCCCTCTTCGTTAGTTGCGTGTTCGTTTGTCTATGTTGACTCCCCCAGAGGAGAACGCATCTGGTAATATTAATGCCAAATTGTGGTACTCTCAATCCCCGGGATATCTGTCTGTGCCAGCCAAGGCGTCCAGACTTTTAGAAAATTGTCGCCAGTGTCGTTAACTAAACTGGTTAACTTATCCATCTGGCAGATGAACCAAATGCGATTTCGAATCTTTGGGATGTTTGGTATATCAGGGCGTTTCCACAGTGCTGCGATCTCGCATCTCGTTGCGAGTGCAAAATGTGCTATTAGCTTGGAATTTGCTTTTGATAGGCCCGGCAGAGGTCTGTTTAGCAAGAACAGCCACGGGTCAGGGGGAATTGTGAGGTCAAAAACCCTCTGGATCCAATTTCTGATTTCGTCCCAAATCGGGAGTATTTTTGGGCAAGACCAAAGCATGTGTAACAAATCTGCTGATCCGCCACACTGCTTGGGGCATAGTGGGGAGGATCCCTGTATGTATTTAGATAAATTCAGTGGGGTGAGGTACCACCTCATGAGGACCTTATATGCATTCTCCTTTAGGGTGGTACATATGGAGCTTTTGGCGGAGGCCAAGTAGATAGCGCTCCATTCCTCCTCCTCTAGGGTTTCCCCTAGGTCTGTTTCCCACTTAGTCCTATATGTGGGGATTTGTTTTTCAGGGTCAGCAGAACCGATTACCTCCCCGTATATTGTCGATATAAGTCCTTTTGTGTCAGAGTTAGCCCGACAGAGCTTTTCGAATTTTGTCAAAGGGGGGTATGGGGCGTATTTGTTGTAAAATGCTCTGGCCTGGAGGTATTTAAAGAATTCAGAGTGAGGTATTTCTTTTTCTAATCTTAATTGATCAAAGGTCTTGATTTTCTGGTTGTCTCCTTCCAGGTCTTTTATTCGTGAATAGCCTTTTTGTTTCCAGATCGGGATACTAGACCCCACCATGCCGGGTGCGAACGCTGGGTTATTCCAAATGGGGGACATCATCGAATGTTTTGATGTCAGGGAATTCTTAAATTTAGTCATCTCCCAAATCGATAAAGAGTTGGTCATTGAGGTGAGCGGCATCTCTCTGCGATTAAACGCTGTTTTCGGTAACCAAATCAGGCCACTAAGCTCCTTTGGGGAGCAAGCGGCGTTTTCTAAATCTACCCATTGTTTCAATTGGGGCTTAGAGTGCCATTGAACAATTTGGCTTAATTGGGCCGCTTTATAGTATGTTAATAGACAGGGTACCGCCAAACCGCCAGCCGCAACAGGTCTTTTCATATTGGAGCGATTGACTCTCGATTTTTTCCTACCCCAGATAAATTTATAGATTTCTGTTTGGAGCGAGAGTATATCTGTTGTTTTAAGTGGCACAGGGAGTGTCTGAAAGAGGTATAGGATACGTGGCAGTAGGTTCATCTTGACACTATGTATCCTACCGATCCATGATATCCTCTTGGAGGACCATCTATTTAGATCTTTTTTAAGAGTCCGAATTAGTTGGGGATAATTTGCGCTATAGATGAGGTTGGCCTCTCTGGTGATGTGGATTCCTAAGTACTTTATGTGTTTCTGTTGCCAGTTGAACTGGAAGTTTAACCTCAACAGCTTTTCTGTGTGACTAGGGAGGTTAATATTGAGTGCTTCCGATTTGGATTGGTTAATTTTAAAGCCAGATATCTTTGAAAATCTGCTCAAGAGGTCAAATAGGTTGGGTAATGTGGTAAGGGGTTTTGTTATGATTAATAGGATATCGTCTGCATACAGGGCCGCTTTGTGTGATTGCGAGTAAGCGTTTAACCCTGCGATATCCGGGTTAGCTCGTATTCTAGCAGCTAGCGGTTCGATACAGAGGGCGAATAGAAGGGGAGATAACGGGCATCCTTGACGAGTGCCACTTTTGATTTGAAATGAAGGTGAAGGGAAGCCCTGATGTATCACCCTAGCTGTCGGGTTTGAGTATAACGACATAATCGCCCTACTCATCTGATCCCCGAAGCCAAATGCTGCGAGCGTTTTTTGTAAGTATGGCCAGTCTATCCTATCGAATGCTTTTTCAGCGTCCAGACTTAACAACATGCTTTGGGTGTTATTTGTGTTAGCCAATTCTATCAGATCAATAATACGTTGGGTGTTGTCCGCTGCTTGTCTCCCTGCGATAAACCCGACCTGATCTGGGTGTATAAGTCTGGGTAAGATAAGACACAATCTATTGGCCAGTAATTTAGCATACAACTTAATATCTGCGTTAATTAGGGAGATCGGCCTGTAACTTTTGCAGTCCAGCGGGTCTTTGCCAGGTTTATGTATTAGTGATATGGACGCTCGCAGCATATCCTCGGGGATGGGAGCTCCTGCTAAGATTGCATTAAACATGTGGAGCAACCTTGGGGCTAAATATTTCACATATTTCTTGTAGTAGAGCCCTGAGAAGCCATCTGGTCCAGGTGCCTTTGAAGGCTTAAGTTCTTTAATAGCCTGGGATACCTCTTCCAATGTGAAGTCAGCTCCCAGGGCCTGTCGGTCGCACTCTGTCAATCTACCCAGGTTCGAGTTAGCTAAGATATCTCTTAAGGCTGTGCTCGTATATTGATTATGTGCCACTTTTTTCCCATCATATAGGGATATATAGAATTCTCCAAATTCTTCTACTATTTTCTGTGGGTTGGCCGTAATAATATCAGATTTTAAGCGTATAGCTTGGATGTTAAACTTAGATTGCCTGTTTTGTAGTGCTCGGGCTAGCATCGTATCCGGTCGATTGGCTTTTTCATAAAACTTCCTCTTGGACCAACTCAATGAATTATCGGCTTTGGAGGTTAATAGCATATTCAATTCTATCTTGGTGTCTTTGATTGCCTGCAGTAATTGTATATCAGGGTTATGTTTGTGTTTGGATGTTAGGGTGTGTAGTTTGGATTGTAGAGCAGTGATCTTGGCCTCTCTTTCCCTTTTCCGCTTGGCTGTGATGCTAATAATGACACCACGTAGTGTAGCTTTGTGAGCCTCCCACAGTACCGAGTGAGATTCAACAGAGCCCGTGTTGATACGGAAGAACTGCTCTATTTCGTTCCCGATCATCCCGCAGGTTTCGGGTATCTTAAGGATTGCCTCGTTTAGTTTCCAGTTCGCCCCCGGCCGGCTGAGCCGGATATCTTTGCACCTTAGCTCGATTGGTGCATGGTCCGACCATGAAATATCATGGATCGCCGTATGGGAGACCATCGGAACCATTCGACATGAAATAAGGAAGTAATCGATTCTGCTTTATGTGTGGTGTGGGTGGGAGAAGAACGTGTAATCCCTGTCCAATGGGTGCATCTCCCGCCATATATCTGCCAAGTGGTTGTTTTTGCAACCCTGGAGCAGGGATGCCCTTGTTTTCTTATTATCTGACCCCCCTCCTCCTGATCTATCTAGGCCCGGATGCAATGTCGTGTTGAAGTCTCCCGCCAGTATAACGCATCCCTTTGCTATCGACTGCAGGGTTTGGAAGAATTTACTGAAGAACGTTGCATCTTGTATGCATGGGGCATAAATGGTGGCCGCTGTAATCCATTGTTCGTATATTGTTCCTACTAGTATGAGGAATCTACCGTCTCTATCTTTTTTAACTGACTGGGCCACAAATGGTGTGTTATTGTTGAAAAGGATGGCTACTCCTCGTTTCTTCACTGGGGCTGAGGATGTGTAGAAATGGGAAAAACCCTTATCTAGGAATTTGGGTGTGTTTGTGCTGCTAAAGTGCGTTTCTTGTAATAACAATATGTCTGCCTTTTTCCTCTTATAGTCAGAAAAGGCTATCCGTCTTTTAATCTGGCTATTAAAGCCTTTAACATTGTGCGAGAGTAGTGTCAATGCCATATTGTATATCTTGACCAATGTTTCGCTATGATATATATGTACTCACCCATCCTGGTGTGTCTAGGGGTTTGCAGATGTGCGTCTGAGTCCGTGTTGCTTCTAAAGGAATTCTTACCTCGTCCGGGGGTGTTCTCTCGTCTCCTGGGGGGTGGGAGGGGATGGGAAGGAGGGGGAGGGGAGGGTAGGTTTACTGAACAAGGAGAGTTACATGGGGAGCAAAATAAAAAAAACAAATTAAAACAGAGAAAAATAAGAATACAATGTAAGAAATTAAATAGAGCAAGAGCTCGCCTCGGGAGCCCCCGAGTTCGGCTCTTGTGCCCAGAGGGTAGGTCAGTTAATTCCCTAGGAACATGGGGTCCAATCCCCTTAGTAGGGACTGACCTCCCTGGGACTTGAGTACAGCTCCAGAATGTTGGGAGCTGCACCATAGTACGCATGCCCGGCGCAAGTGGGAGCCCCCACCGGCCCGGCGTAGAATACAACTCTAGTTCAATCCGCATGTATAACATGTTTTTGTAGCATATGCCGCTAAAGGTAACTTCTATTAACACACTAATTTCCCCTGCACCTTAGTGCTATAACCTCAACATAGACTTAAACACTAACACTCCTAAATATAATGATAGCAGTGGTGTTAACAATATTAACTTATAATAAAACTGGACGTATCCACTCGCCTCTGTGAGCCCATCTTGTCCTAACGTGTATTGCTTCTATCCAGCCCATTATGTCTTATCTGTATCCTGCTTTCTCTGTTCTCCCTCCCCCCATCCCCCACCTCTCATCCTCCTCTTTCTCGTCTCTACCTCTCCTCTTTCTTACTCTACGTCCCCCACTCTCTTTGTTCTACTCTCTTCACCTTACCTTAGTCTCCCCCTCTATCCCTTACCCCCTCTATCTCTTACCTCGCCCCTCTCACCTTGTTCTCACCCTCTCATTCCCCTCTTTCTCTCTCCTCAATCCCCCCTTTCTCCCCCTTTGGTATCTCTCTCCTTTTTCTTACTTCTTGATCTCCTACTGCTCCTACTTTTCTCTCTCCTTCCTTTCTTGTCCTCATCTTAGCTTCCCCTCGTTCCTCTCCCCCCTTACTCCTCTCTCTCCCCCTCTTATTCCCCTCCTCTTACTTCCCTCTCCCCCCTCCCCTTACTTCCCTCTCCTCCTTCTCCTTACTTCCCTCTCCTCCCCCCCCTCTTATTCCCCTTTCTCCCCCCTCCCCTTACTTCCCTTTCCCCCCTCCCCTTACTTCCCTTTCCCCCCTCCCCTTACTTCCCTCTCCCTCCCCCCTCCCTCCTCCCGTCATGTCCCAAGATCCAAACAGACTTTAATAGAATCTTTAAGTCATTGGTGGCATATTATGGAATGTACTGTACGTGGGACTCTTCTATAAAAAGGGGGGGACTCCTCCTCTCCCTTGTCTATGCGAGATCAACTGCAGCATAGGGGAACTCCTGTGCGGTTATCTTTCGTCCAGGGCAGGCACCGCCCTGGACGGCTATGGAGGGGGCCTGATTGCTGGCTGCTGACTGCTTCCTGATCTGTGTTTCATCGTGTTCTCGCGATGGTGTGACGTCATCGGGTATTGCCTCTCCGCAGAGGCGCGAACTCCGGCAGAGTTCCCGCCACACTCAGGGGGAAAGGAGCTGAAGAAGATGGCCGCTCCGCCAAAGCTGCAGACGGACCAGCTCCGGGAATCTTCGCTGTCACAGCCGCAATAGGTAAGTCTTTGGCCTGAGGGAGAGCAGAGAAGCGTGAAAATGTCTATGGACTTCAGCTTAGTGGATATTTTTCGTAGAAGGCAGGGTGTTTCATGCAGAATCCCTGCTAGAACCTGACGCCACTGGGGAAGTTTCTGCAGCTCCCGCACGGTCACCAATGGGCACGATGGGCACGGGGACGGGCGTGGGGCGTGGAGCCTTTTGCGGGGGACTTGAGGGCTTCTCCTTGGCCCCCACTTTAGTCAGGAACCCTGCACCTTCCTCCGGTGACCTCAGTGTGTGGGCCACGCCATTCCGGATCACCATGATGGCACAGGGGAATAGCCACCTATAGCGGATGCTGTGATCCCGCAGTGTTTTTGTAATGTGGGCGAAGGACCGTCTCCGCAAAAGGGTGGCAGGGGCCAGGTCCTGATATATCTGGAAGGTGAAATTATCATATTCCAGCGTTTTAGAGTCTCTGGCTATCCTGCATATTTCTTCTTTTAATCGGTAATGGTGTAGGCGGATCACAATGTCCCTGGGGGGGTCTCCTTTCTGCGGTCTCCCCCTGAGAGCCCTATGGCATCTGTCTATTGCCAGCTCTCTGTCAGATTTTTCAGGGAATAAGTGCTCCAGCCATTTTATTACGAATTCTTCTGGGTCCGTGACCTCCTCTGGGACCCCCCTCACGCGAATGTTACTCCGTCTATCGCGGTTTTCAGTGTCTTCAGCCTTCTCTTCTAAGGCTCTGACCTTCTCCCTTAGGTTAGTTACTTCATTTTGAGTGAGGGTTAGGGCAGCTGATGTATCTTCAGACTTATTTTCAATGGAGGCAGTGCGTTCCCCCAATGAGTCTAAATCCTTCCTCATTGCCCATAGTTCGGAACGGAAGAACTGCTGCATCTGAGAGCAGAAAGCTTTGAGATCCTTCCGTCGGACTATCTCCTCATCCCCTGCCTCATCAGTGAAGGGGTCCGTGTCTGACTCCATGCTGGTAGGCCGCCTTGGGCTCGTGGGTTTATCTGGTGGGGGGTCTGTCTTCTTTCGGAAGTAAGTGGACACAGGCTGGCTTTTATTGCGGGATGCACGGCCTGACGCCATCTCTGAGTGTTCAGGGGGAGAATGCTGTGTTTGAAAGTAGCGGGGTTGAGCTGCAGCTGCGGATTAATTATTTATTAGCGCCGGTGGAAGTGGAGCTCTGAATTCAAGCGTCCATTCTTCCCGCCGCCGCGCATGCGCCCGGAATAGATCTTTTTAAATGTGTTTTATAATAAATTATTTGTACTTTGGTAAGTCTCTCTCTCTTTTCCTTACCTATATTTTCTCTGCGATTAAAGCTGGGATAAGCTTCAGAATCCTGTGAGACCAGCAGTTGGATTTTGAAGGGAGCCCAGCTGATTTGGATAAAGGGGATTTTCCTGAACACCACAGAAAATGCTAAGACCACATTTTCATCTGTTATCTTGTAAGTGAGATTCTTTAGCAGGAATTTGATTGTACTATATACAGAGTGCACTATGGTCTGTTTCTCTTTTTGTCTCTCCTGTGCGCTGTAGGTACATTCCATGTTTTGCACATGTCCTCAATTTAATATTCACTCATTTCCTAGCTTAGTGTCAAAATGTGCAGAGCATTTTGTCAATTTCCAGAAAAATATGTGCTGATCTACCACAACCCACAATGCCCTGTGTAGGCTGCAGGAGCAAAACAACCTGCCTCATCACCAGCTAAAAGTGGTGGTGTCTACATGCAGGAATTTAAAATGATATATGCTTGCGCACCTCCATGAGGTGGTCAAAGATGATATCATGGAGCATACCAGGCCTCTGAATGAGCTCTTTCTGCATCCTAGACAGTGGAATCTGATGGGAGAGCTGTGTAGACTGCTGAGGCCCAATGAGGAAGCCACCACTCAGGAGAAGTGATTAAGCTGATATAAGCCAGATCATCCCTCTAATTTTCCTCCTTGAAGAAACATTAATTGATACGCAGCATATCGCAGACTTCCTTCACTACAAATTTATGCTATCCTGTTTCAACTGCCCTCTCTCAGCTAAACAAACCAACTTTTCTTCACTTATCAACACGGACAAGGATAACCCACACCAACTCTTCTGTCTTTGACTTTTTACTCAAACCAACCTCAGCTGCCTCTTCTTCTTCCTCCATTTCACATCAGGACTTTGTTAACTATTTTAAGGAAAAGGTAGACTCTATACATCAGAACATCCCCTCTGTTTCCTCCTCCTATCCTACACCGCTTCCTAACTCTCCTCCTGCCTTCCTTGACTCTTGTTCGGCTGTCTCAGAGGAGGATGTGTCATTGCTGTTCTCCTCTTCTCCCGCTACCACCTGTCCTCTTGACCCCATTCCCTCCAATCTCCTAAAACCTCTTGCTCCTACTATAATCCCTACACTCTGTCACGGTAATTTATGACAAGATATAATTTACACCAAAATACCTGGGTTGAACTGAACGAGGCTTAGATATGATAAAATATAATTTATTCCTTGAAAAAGGTGAACACACGAGATATACAAATAACAGACAAAATATAGACACTTACTTAAGATGGAATGATGAAACAGTCAAATCTGGACTGGCAGTTCATACAGCAATCTTGAAAATCACAAAGACAATTGAGTAAGGGCTGAGCCTGGTTTAAATACCATCTCAAACCCATCTCTTAACCCTAGGCGTCGAGCTGGCTAGCAAAATCTCTTTGAAGTAGATTCTTCTTCCCTTACAAGTGTGAACTAGGACACTTACAAACCACTCAGCCTCTTTTGTTCTTGGCCCTAGCGTAAACAATCAGGGCGGTTAACCTTTGATCAGACCTGACCTATTAGCATAGCAGATGGGGTCTGCATCCTCATTTCAGATCCAAAATACTATACACAGCTTTATATCTTCACATATTAATAGTTTCCGTTCTGGTGGGCTCAGTGGATCGAAATCTGCCAGTTTTTAATGCCGACAGTGACTCTACATATTGGCCAAGTTTCAGCTCTCTGCGACCCCCAGAACCGGAGATACATAAATGCACTTTAAAACCCTTTTTTAAATACAGGATTTGTCCCTTTAAAAATGAATATCTGCTTTTCACTCATTTGCCATTGAAAACAACGGGCTCCACCGCCATGGGCTTCAATGGAGCAACTCTGCCATTGCAGTCAATGGGGTTCCCCGCCATAGGCTTTCAATGGGGAAACCGCCGCCATTGAAGTCTATGGGAAAAACCACAAATCTTTACATTAGCTCATACTCCGTCTGGTTGTTTGGAGAGGGTTGGGAATGGCCATGAATTAAATGCCGGAACCTTGGCTACATGCCACCCAAATCCCAGCCTTCTGGTCCTTCCGGAACCGGAGATATGGACTTACACTTTTTACCATTTCATACTTAGCCGTTTTCACGCCACACAGCTTTTCCCCATTGGAATCAATGGCCAGCGCCGCCATAGACAATGCATGGGTGCACGCCGCCATTGGATTCAATGGGGCCTCCGCTCCACCATTAAAGTCAATGGCGCAACCCTCTATCTCCGCTCGACCCTTTATGGGGGTCCCTCATTCCCGGACCCGGTGTGGGTCGTGTGTGGGGGTTCCTAGGGGCTAGGGGCAAAAATAATTTTATTCCCAGGTGCCCTAGAACCTAAGATTCCCATGCCAATTGTCATTGAACTTGACCGAAGTGATTAAACTCTTTTCAAAGACATTGTATCCGCTTTTGCGATCTGCGGTTTGGATGGCTGCCAACCTGTTCCTCGAGGCCGGCGTCGAAGAATACTCATTGAAATCAACGGCGAGAGGCGGAGCCTGGGAGCGGTGGTGCATGGATGCTTGATAACTGAGCTCCAGCCCGTCGGTGCAAACATTTAACTAAATACCGGCATTTTTTTGCACAAAACTTTACAAGAAAGACAACCTCAGGTATCCGAACAGCGGGGGATGCCGCTGACCACCAGAAGGGGCAAAAGGGTCACCTCGGTAGCAAACTACTTTCACAAAACCCCTTGGAAGTCCCCTGCAGCAATGGCAACGGTGGGAAAGCCTAGGAATAGAGACAGACTTCCCCCCCAATCTCCCAACAGTGACGTTGGAGAGCCTGACACAGACACAGAATTGGGGACTAGCAGACCCCCATCCGGAGCTGGGGACCAGGAATGGGCCAGAGTTAAGGACATCAAAGAACTATGTGGGGAGATGAGAAAAATTTTCAAGTCAGAACTCTGGGCCCTGCGCAAAGACCTGGACGCCCTGGGAGAGCGGACAAACACCCTGGAGATAAAATCTGATGAAACTGTAACAGCCCTGCAGCAAACCAACGCTGAGGTAGCCACTCTGTCAGCCCAGGTGAGAGAAATGGGAGACAGATTAGAATATTCAGACAACAGGGACAGGAGAAATAACCTCCGCATCAGAGGGGTACCAGAGACTGTAACAGACCCCGAAGACTTCATCGTGCACTGGGTAGAACACCTACTACCAGACAGGTCTGACACAGACATACATCTGGATAGATGTCATAGAGCTCTCCGCTCCTGCCCGCAACCCGGGGACCCCCCCAGGGATATTATTGTTAGATTCCATTACTTCAGGACAAAGGAATCCATATCACAAAAGACCAGAAACCAAAAACACTGAATTCGATGAGGTCCGGTTCCAAGTCTTCCAGGACTTGGCCCCAGCTACGCTGGCAAGGAGGAGGAATATATGGCCAGTCACTAAAACACTACTAGATAACAATATCAAATAAAGCTGGTTGTTCCCCTTTGCGCTGCTATTTATAAAAAATGGCGCTCCACATACCCTGGCAAGACCAGAAGATGGGGATGCATTCCTTCGTAGGCTGGGCTTGGGTCAAAAATCGGGGCCCCCACAGACCCCCAGCCGCATCTCTCCGGTGAGAGAGGAGGCTCCCTCGACCTCATGGAGTAGAGCTGGAGCTGCATCTGCCCCCTCCACCACTAAAGATTGATCCGCTCTGGACAAGCCCTCTACTACTCTACTACTGACCAGATGAAGCTCCTTGGAATAATGGCACCCCTCCTGACTCACCCAGAAGCGCTGCCCCTTCGGATCCTGCTGCTGAAGATGATCCTGCCCAGAGGTCTGATTCTGACAGCTTCGGAGCCCCCGCCGACCCGTCACAGTTTCTGGATCAGCGACCATCTTCCCTCCTTCCTCCCCCCAGGCTGAGCGGGAACCTCCATGTAAAGGCGCGGATCCTATATGCACGCCTCCCTCTGGTTCGCTGGCAGCCCGCGGGATGGCGGCCTCTCCCGCTCTCCCGGGTCCCTCCCCTTCCAGGTCCCTCCCCTTCCGGGTCCCTTCCAGATCCCTCCCCCTCACCTCCGAGGCTTCGCGGGGTTGCGGGCTGGGCCGGGGGCTCGGGGGAGGAGGGCGAGCCTCCAAGTAAAGGCACAGACACTCTGGGCGCGCCTCCGTTAGGCTCTATGGTAGCCTGCGGGGTGGCGGCCTCTCCCCCTCTCCCGGGTCCCTCCCCTTCCAGGTCCCTCCCCTTCCAGATCCCTCTCCCTTGCCTCCAGGGCCTCGCGGAGATGCGGGCTAGGCCGGGGGCTCGACATGGGGGGGGCGGGAGCTCGATTAGGGGGGCCAGCCTCCAAATAAATGTGCAGACCCTCTGGGCGTGCCTCCGTTCGGCTCTCTGGCGGCCCACGAGGTGGCGGCCTCTCCCTCTACGTCCGGGTCCCTCCCCCTCGCCTCCAGGATATCATGGGGTTGCGGGCTTGGCCGGGGGCTCGGGGGGGGGAGATCAGTCACCAAACCTTCTCCCTCCTACCCAGCGGCACCAATGAGTTGGTCACCGGGCCTTCACCCCCCCTACCCAGCAGCACCATAGTGAAACATGCGATTCTAGCTCTATATATCCCCCCCTCTCCCTCTCCCCCCCTCTCTTCCCCCCTATCTCCCTCCTCTCCCCCTCCCCCCCTCCCCTCTCCCCCCCTCCCCTCTCTACCCATTCCCCCCTTCTCCCTCTTACCCCCCCTCTCACCCCCCTCTCTCCCCCCTCCTCCTCCCTCTCCCCACCTCCCCCCCTCTCCCCCACTCTCCCTCCCCCCCTCTCCCCCCTCACCCTCTCCCTCCCCACCCTCTCCCCCCCATCCACCCTCTCCCTCCCTCCTCTCCCCCCTCTCCCCCTCTCCCTCCCCTCCTCCTCTCCCCCTCCCCCCTCTCCCTCCCCCCCTTCTCCCTCACCCCCTCTCCCTCCCCTCAAGCAATTATGGCACTTTACTCAGGTCCTACTGCTATGGTCATACACCAGGGCTTTCCATCTGCCCAATTCCAAATTAAAAGCGGCATGAGACAGGGGTGCCCGTTATCCCCCCTCCTGTTTGCCCTCTGCATGGAACCCCTAGCAGTGCAGATACGTGGTTGTCGTGACATAGTAGGGGTAGATATTTGCTCACAATCCCACAAAGCAGCTCTATATGGCTGACGACATTCTATTATTATTATCACGGCCCCTCACCTCCCTGCCAAATCTCTTCAACTTGCTAGACAAATTTGCTAAAATATCTGGATTCAAAATCAACCAATCTAAATCGGAAGCTCTTAACTTCAGCCTCCCCGGGGAGGTTGAAAAGCTACTAAAGCTTAATTTTAATTTTAATTGGAAACAGAACCAGATTAAATACTTGGGAGTCCATATTACCAGAGATGTCAGAGACATTTATAAGGCAAATTATCCCCCCCTAATTCGATCTCTAAAAGCGGACATCTTAAAGTGGTCCTCCCAGAGAATCTCTTGGATAGGCAGGATACAAAGTATTAAAATGAATTTCCTCCCCCATATCCTATACTGTACCTATTCCAAACGTTACCGGTGCCACTGAGACTGAATGACTTACTCTCGCTTCAGTCTGATATCTCCAAGTTTATCTGGGGAGGCAAAAAACCGAGAGTAAACAAACTTATTATGAAAAGACCCCCTGCTGCAGGGGGCTTAGCGGTACCTTGCCTGTGGTCCTACTACAAAGCGGCGCAATTGAGCCAAATTGTTCAATGGCATTCCAACCCTGCATTGGAAAGATGAGTGGATCTAGAAAGGGCAATTTGCGCCCCAATTGAGCTGAAATCCTTGATTTGGCTCCCCAAAACAGCACGCACAGGTGCTGACATTCCGCTTTCCTCTGTGACCAACTCGCTGACAATATGGAACACGTCAAAGCACAGTCACTCCCTTACCACTAAAAATTCCCTGATGTCCCCCCTTTGGGGGAACTCCGACTTTGCTCCGGGCCTGCAGTACGGTAGTATCTCTAGTTGGATAAAGGCCGGTTATATGCGCCTCAGGGATCTGGAGGGAATTGGTAAAAAAATAAAATCGTTCGAACATATTAGATCTGAAAAGAATATTCCCCACTCTGAATTTTTCAAATACCTCCAGATCCGAGCAGTCTACAATAAATTAGCCCCTTACCCAGCGCTGACTAATTTTGAAAAGCTCTGTCTGGTAGAATCAGACACTTCGGGACTCACATCGCAGTTATATGGGGAGGTGGTCGGTTCTGAGGTCCCCGAGCAGAGACACCCGAGATACAGATCCCAGTCGGAGTCCGACCTAGGAGAATCCCTGGAAGACGAGGATTGGAACAAAATCTATCTAGCAGCTGCCAAAAGCTCAATTTGCGCCACACTTAAGGAGAATGCATATAAGGTCCTAATGAGATAGTACCACACCCCGCTAAAATTAGCAAGGTATGTGCCGGGACTCTCCCCGCTGTGCCCTCGACAGTGTGGAGAGTCGGCTGACCTGTTACATATGCTGTGGTCTTGCCCATGGATCGCCCCTCTCTGGGAAGAAATTCGAGATTGGACTCAGAGGATCTTGAGCCTCCCGATTCCTCTAGACCCATGGCTGTTCTGTTGAACAGACCACTAGAAGGGCTCTCAAGAGCAAGCAATAAACTAATTGGGCATATTGCCCTAGCGACCCGGTGCAAGATCGCAGCAGTATGGAAACTTAATGAAACCCCATCCATTCCCAAGATTCGAAACAGAATTTGGTTTGTCTGCCAGATGGAAAAGTTAACGAGTCTGGTTAATGACACTGGCATCAACTATCTAAAAATCTGGATACCGTGGCTAGCCCAAACAGACATCCCCGGGGTGGAGCGCGACACAATATGGCATTGATAGTTCGAGGTGCATTCTCCTTCGGTGGGTAAAGACCTTATCCCACTTCCACACAAAGGCCTCAGGTGCCACATTCAACTAGACAAAAGGGTTCCTCAATAACAATGATGTGAAGATGGGCTCCAATAAACAGTCTTCAGAAACTCCATCCGCAATCCTATCATCTCACCTCCCCTCCCCCTTTCAGTAGTCCCACCCCTACCATCCTTCTCCCTCCTGTGTCACCCCCCCCCCCCATCACCCGGTAAATTGTTATATATGATACTCAAATACGCAAACGATTTACCTACTGAAAATTTGGTGATGTCTGAGTCAGTCTTGTCTTTTGTTTTCCTGTCGTCACCCCTAGTGCATTATATCACTTATTCATGTTAGCTGAATTTTATTCTAATTGCTTATATCAGTGTCATGTTATACTTTGTTCTTGTACCTTACCTCAATAAAAATACAAGTTATAAAAAAAAAAAAATAGAAATCAACGGCCCCATTGACTTACAATGGGAAACCGCCGCTCCTCCTCTCGGACGCCACCTGCTGGTCGTCGCTGGAAAACAGGTCCAAAACCGCTACTTCTGCCATTAGAATGCATGGAGTCTCAATGGCGACCTATGGAAGACTGCAAAATGGAGCTTGAAAAGGCGGGAAAAGGGAACAAAGGGCTATAATCACTGAATTAACATTAACCCCTTCCCTCCCGCATCAACCCTAGTGTATGTGTTAGTGCAAACACTAGGATGAGACAATACATTTATACAGGGGAATAAACAGTTGGATTCTGAAGCAAGATAAAAACATATTACTGGACACCATTCCAGTTAACCCCTTGCTCCCCATGTGAGAGCAGGGGGTGGCCAAATGGGGTATAACCCCTTAAATCCCAGACCAAACCCCCTCTCCCTTGACACCTCCCCTGCTCAATGGGTGCCTGGTAACCCAGCCGCCCACCCTGGCACTGGGACACCACTGGCATCCTTGAAGCACTCAATAAGTCTTGAGGGGTTGGCCTGGCAAAATTGTCCTCTGGCATTGTTCAGTACATTATCCTGGCCACATTGAATAGTGAAGTCCAGATCCTGCTGAGCAGGGCTCCAACATGGCCACCGGGCATCCTCCTTTGCCACCCTCTGCCCCCCCACCCAGTGCCTGGTGAACCAAGCCCATTGTGACGGGGCACCTCTGCAGACCAGGCTGCATACTGCCCAGAGACGGGCATGTCTCTGCACCAGCGAGAGACCAGCTATCAAGCACAGACCGTCGCTTTCCTGTCAACCAAGTCTGGGAAAGAGCTATGTCACTATCCTGTAGGGACCCTACCTGCCCTGGCCCTGTGCCCACCTGCAGCTTTTCCACTATACCCTTGCCTCTCCTCCCTGGCTCTAGGGCAGTCCCCACCCCGAGTGGCATGATATCTGGAATCCAGAAACCACCTGGGGGCTGACTCCTACCCCGTCCTGTGCCCCCTGGGGCTAGGCAATCTCCCAGTATCCTGTACTGGGGTCCCTGGTACCCAGGTGCTTTGCCCCTGCCCTCTCAAAACTGAAGGCCAGGAAACAAGCACCTGCTACCACCACTGCTGCTAGGGCCAGCATCACTCCTCTCCACTCCACTGTGCTGCCTTTCCTCCCTGTAGCTACCCTTGGCTGCCCTGGGGACAGAACCCTCTGGTTTACCCCCCCTAGCCCTGGCTACTGCTCCTGGCTGCCTACTGACCCACAGCCCAACCTCTGGGAACCCTGGGGAATCTGTCAGGGGGGTCACTCCTGGCCAGTCAGAACTAGGGACCTCCTGCCTACCTGGCCCATCCCTAGCCTCTGCCAGCTGCCTGACACCCCACTGAACTCCTATCTCCCCTGCTCCACAGTGTCTCCCTGCCTAGCCTCCCCTAGGCCCAGAACCTCAGCCCCTGCTGATGACTCCTGCTGCTTACCTCCCTGCAGCCCACCTGCACTCCGCTCCCCCCTAGGCAAACCTAACCCAGAGACAGGGACTCCCTGAGTGCACTTACCTCCCTGACCTTGTCTCCCCCTTACCAGGGATGAGCTATGGGGCACCTCTCCAGATGCAACCGCCTTAGCTCTTGGCTGGCAGGTTTCCCTGGGGTGGCACAAGCTTGCCACTGCCCATAATACCCCCAGCCCATAGCCAGGCTGCAACAGGGGGTTGCTGATCTGAGAGACCCCCTGAGGCTCCGCCAGGGTAATGGGGAACTCCAGCTGCCATACCTGCTGCTTTCCCTCTCCGGCTACCACTAGCCCTTCTTCTCCTATTGAGATCTGGTGCTGGCTACCTACCTGCAGCCTTTCCTCACTCCGCTTTCCCCTAGCCACTCCTAACCTGGATCCTAGGGACACCTGAGTGAGGCCATCTCCCTGACACTGCCTCCCCATTACCGGAGAGGAGCCCAGGGGCACTGGTGCAGAAGCACCTACCTTGGCTCCTGGCTGGCAAGTAATCTGGGGGTGGGCTAACTGTGCTACTGCCCCTGATACATGCAGCCCATAGCCAGGCAACAACAGGGGGGCTCTAAACCGAGAGACCCCCTGAGGCTCTGCCAGGGTAAAGGAGAAATCTGGATGGCTCACTTGCTGCCTTCCCTCCCCGGTTCCCACTGGCCCACCCAACCCTCTCCCAGGCAATCCTACCCTAGAGCTGGGTGCTAACGGGGCTAGCCCCTCTCCCTGAAGCTGTGCCCCCATTACCGGAGGTGAACTCAGGGTTGCTGGTGCAGATGCACCCACCTTAGCTACTGGCCGGTAGGTAACCCTGGGGTGGTCTAACTTTGCCACAACCCCTGATACCTCCAGCCCATAGCAAGGCTGCAACAGTGGGGCTCTTAACTGAGAGTCCCCTTGATGCTCCGCTAGGGAAATGTAGAAGCCTAGCTGCCCTACAAGCTGCCCTTCATTCCCCTCCCCTGGTGCCCCTATCTCCTGCCACCCACCGGTCACCCCTACCAGGGAACCACAGGGTACAGTCAAGGGAAAAAATAAGTCAGGGTCAGTCTGTGACTTGGTCTGGCTTACCTTGCTTGTCCCCGCAGAGACCGCCGCCTTCGTTGGTCCCGATTGCAGGGGGACTGGAGTGGCCGCCGCCGGCATCATCTGGGCCGGGAAGCAACGGGCCACTGCCGCAACAGCGCCCGGGTTTGGTACAAGTAAAACGGGGCAGGACAAGGGTCCCAGGTCCTTGTGGAGTAACACGGCTCCATGTAAACAAGGTAAAATAACCCCCTCCCGCAATCCCTGTCCCTCCCCCCACTCAGAAAGGGCTCCAGCACTTTGCCGTAATCGCGGCTCTTCCACCGCCATCACCGCCACGGGCGAGCCTCGGGTAGCTGCCGCAACAGGGTCGCCGGCGTGGATCGTGGGGCTCCGGTCATCGCTGGGAATCGCCGATTCCGCCAAACAATGTGAATCACCCATCTCCCGCACACCCCAACCCTCCCCCCGAATAAAATGGCCGCCGGCAAGATGCCGGAATGGCGGCTTCTTCTTTGCCGCCGCTGCCGGTTCTCCGCCGGGATCCGATGGATGGTCGCCGCTCTCCGCCATTGTTGCCGATGCAGCCCGGCCAGGTTCTCCAGGGGACGACCCGCGAAAAGTTGTCGCCCCGGCTGGGCGGGAGCTATCGGAGGATGCCACTAACGGGGTCATCATTTCCGCAGCTCGTGAGTGCTGGGCCTGAGGGGCTTCTTCGTCCGACCGCGCACGGTCTGGGCACCGGGCATTATTGTGGCCCATTTGTTGGCAGTGCCGCGGCGCCTGCCAGAGCTTCTCCGCCGCCGCTGGACTACCCCCCGCAAGAGGCGACTGAGTCCAGAGCGGAGTTGCTTGAGGTTCGGGCTCGAGCCAGAGCTTCTCCACCACCAGTGGACTACCCCCCGCAAGAGGCGACTGAGTCCAGAGCGGAGTTGCTCGAGCGCCGGGTTCTGGGAGGCGGTAAGCGGGTCGCTGTGGCACAAACGCCATGAACTGGGTCCACTTCGCCGGGAACCACGTCTTGCCCAACGCACACACCAGAGCTAGCTCTTTCAGGGAAAATGGACAGGCCACCGCAACAGCCGTTACCTCTCCTGGTGCAAGACTTCCATGGTCTCCGAGACCACCCGCTCCCTCCCCAAGTCTCTGCCATCCCGGACCTGGGTCCATTCCCTGCTCTCCGGGCGGTTTTATTGTTACTGCGGCTGCAGCGGTGGTTCTTTGCTCAGATGGCCGGGTTTCATGCTCACTGATCGCTGCCTCTCTCTCAGCCTTGCCAGCTGCTGGTCCCCGTGCTGACTTGATGCACTCCTCCGGTCTCGGTGCCCAGCTCCAGTCACACGGATGGCCGGCACTTTGGTTCTGGAGGCAATGCTTTTCACAAGTAGGGGAACAGTGAGGAGGTGCCAAATCTTGTGTTATATGTTGTACACTGTGTCCAATATCTTTAGCCTTAGGAACTCGCAATTCACCCGAGTTCCAACTGTATTACAGTTCAAGTTCAATCCCGCCGCTTCCACCAGTTAATTATATAGAGTTTGTCACGGTAACTTATGACAAGATATAATTTACACCAAAATACTTGGGTTGAAATGAACGAGGCTTAGATATGATAAAATATAATTTATTCCTTGAAAAAGGTGAACACACGAGATATACAAATAACAGAAAAAATATAGACACTTACTTAAGATGGAATGAGGACACAGTCAAATCTGGACTGGCAGTTCATACAGCAATCTTGAAAATCACAAAGACAATTGAGTAAGGGCTGAACCTTGTTTAAATACATCTCAACCCCATCTCTTAACCCTAGGCGCCGAGCTGGCTAGCACAATCTCTTTGAAGTAGATTCTTCTTCCCTTGCAAGTGTGAACTAGGACACTTACAAACCACTCAGCCTCTTTTGTTCTTGGCCCTAGTGTAAACAATCAGGGCTGTTAACCTTTTGTTCAGAGGGCTTATGCTAAACCATCCGGCTGCCCTTCCTGACCTATTAGCATAGCAGATGGCCGGGTTTCATGCTCACCGATCGCCGCCTCTCTCTCAGCCTTGCTCATATCAGATCAAAAATACTATACACAGCTTTATATCTTCACATATTAATAGTTTCCGTTCTGGTGGGCTCAGTGGGTCAAAACCTGCCAGTTTTTAATGCCGACAGTGACTCTACATATTGGCCAAGTTTCAGCTCTCTGCAACCCCAGAAACGGAGATAGATAAATGCACTTTACAACACTTTTTAAAATACAGGATTCGTCCCTTTAAAAATGAATATCTGCTTTTCACTCATTCCCCATTGAAAACAACGGGCTCCGCCGCCATGGGCTTCAATGGAGCAACTCCGCCGTTGCAGTCAATGGGGTTCCCCGCCATAGGCTTTCAATGGGGAAACCGCCGCCATTGAAGTCTATGGGAAAAACCACAAATCTTTACATTTGCCCATACTCCGTCTGGTTGTTCGGAGAGGGTTGGGAATGGCCATGCATTAAATGCCGGAACCTTGGCTACATGCCACCCAAATCCCAGCCCTCTGGTCCTTCCGGAACCGGTGATATGGACTTACACTTTTTACCATTTCACACTTAACCGTTTTCACGCCACGCGGCTTTTCCCCATTGGAATCAATGGCCGGTGCCGCCATAGACAATGCATGGGCGCACGCCACCATTGGATTCAATGGGGCCTCCGCTCTGCCATTAAAGTCAATGGCGCGACCCTCTATCTCCGCTCGACCCTTTACAGGGGTCCCTCATTCCCAGACCCAGTGTGGGTCGTGTGTGGGGGTTCCTAGGGGCTAGAGGCAAAAATTATTTTATTCCCAGGTGCCCTTGAACCTAAGATTCCCACGCCAATTGTCATTGAACTTGACCTAAGTGATTAAACTCTTTTCAAAGACATTGTATCCGCTTTTCCGGTCTGCGGTTTGGATGGCTGCCAACCTGTTCCTCGAGGCCGGCATTGAGGAATCCTCATTGAAGTCAATGGCCCCATTGACTTACAATGGGAAACCGCCGCTCCTCCTCTCGGACGCCACCTGCTAGTCGTCGCTGGAAAACAGGTCCAAAATCGCTACTTCTGCCATTAGAATGCATGCAGTCTCAATGGCGACCTATGGAAGGCTGCAAAATGGAGTCTGAAAAGGCGGGAAAAGGGAACAAAGGGCTATAATCACTGAATTAACATTAACCCCTTCCTTCACGCATCAACCCTAGTGTATGTGTTGGTGCAAAGACTAGGATGAGACAATACATTTATACAGGGGAATAAACAGTTGGATTCTGAAGCAAGATAAAAACATATTGCTGGACACCAGTCCAGTTAACCCCTTGCTCCCCAAGTGAGAGCAGGGGGTGGCCAAATGGGGTGTAACCTCTTTAATCCCGGGCCAAACCCCCTCTCCCTTGACACACTCACACACATTTTAACTCCTCCCTCTCCTCTAGTACCTTTCCCTTCGCCTTCAAACATGCAACCGTTATACCATTACTAAAAAAACAGCAAGCTTGACTCTACAAGTCTTTCTATCGACCCGTTTCCCTCCTGCCTTTTGCCTCTAAACTCCTTGAATGTCTTGTATTCTCTTGCTTGCTCAACTTTCTCAACACCTATTCTCTCCTAGACCCGCTACAATCTGGCTTCCACACTGCTCACTCGACTGAAACAGCCCTCACTAAAATAAGTAAGGACCTCCTTTCTGCCAAAGACAGAGGTCATTACACTCGGCTCATATTTCTCGACCTCTCAGCAGCATTTGACACTGTGGACCACACTCTTCTCCTTCAAATTCTCCATACTCTTGGAATTCGTAACAAAGCTCTATCCTGGATCTCCTCTTACCTCTCCCATCGTACTTTCAGTGTCTCTTCTGCTAACACCTCCTTCTCTATCGATCTCTATGTGAGGGTACCCCATGGCTCTGTCCTGGGTCCTCTTCTCTTTTCTCTGTACACACTTTCTCTAGGTGACCTAATAAAATCTCTTGGGTTTAAATATCATCTCTATGCTGATGACACACAAATTTACTTTTAAACCCTTGACCATAAACCTACTGTACAGACCAAAGTTTCTGAATGTCTCTCTGCGATATCATTCTGGATTGCGCTCCGCCGACTTAAACTTAACATGGCTAAAACAGAGCTCCTCATACTTCCTCTCAAACATGGCCCTACTACCTTCTTCCATATTACTGTTCGAAGTACTGTCATTCACCCAGTAGCCCAAGCACGCTGCCTAGGTGTCACACTCGATTCCACTCTCACATTCTCCTCTCACATTCAAAACGTATCTAAGACCTTGCTTAAAGAAGCATATGAGTAGCAGCTTGGCTAATACTATACACATGATACATAAAGCTTGGCCCCCTGCAGATGCACTTATCAGAATGCCTTCCTACTGTCTCTGTACATTCTTCCTTCCTACCAATTAGATTGTAAGCACTTTGGAGCCGGGACTCCTATTCCGAAATGTTACTTTTATGTCTGAAGCACTTAATCACATGATCTGTTATTTGTATTATTTGTTATTTATATGATTGTCATGTGTATTACTACTGTGATGTGCTATGTACATTAATGGCGCTATATAAAAAAGACATACATACATACATATTATTGACGATGATGATGATGATGATGATGATGATGATGATGATGATGATGATGATGATGATGATGATGATGATGATGATGATGATGATGATGATGATGATGATGATGATGATGATGATAATGGTGGCAATGGTTGATAAATTCCTTAAATGCCTGATAAATTTATATATGTATACAAATGTTTTACCAGGAAGTAATACATTGAGTTACCTCTCGTATTCAAGTATGTCCTGGGCACAGAGTTATACAAAATACATGTTACATTAAAAGAACAGGGTTATACAGTGAATTCACAGACATTTCATGGATAGATAGAGTTTTATTGGGTACAGGGGATAAAGGGATGATGAGTTTCAGATTGAAATAGAGCAGCTTTAACATCACCAAACATCAGCAAATGACAGAAAACGTCTCACACCCTTTGGCTGCCCTTTGGCTGTGCCAAAGGCTGTCCGCCTTTGGTGCAATGCAGCTGTACACTGGGGTGGTTGAGATTGAATCTGTTGCAGCTATGAACAAAAATATCTTTGTGTCCTCTTGGCTCATTAACATTCTAGTGGGTAGGGTTGACATTCCACAAAGTACATAAAGTACTATATAAATAAAGACATACAATACAATACAGTACAAGCACATGTTAACCCGTAGCATGCCAGTCCTGTGCAGAGGGGAGCAGTTATTGGGGAGCCCCATCAGGCTGTCCGCCTTTGGGGCAACGCAGTTGTGTTGTCAGTATCAAATGGAGAGAGGAATATCTTCAGGCTACACTTTTAGATCCTTGCTTCAAAGAAAGAATGAAATACTTTTGACCCATGATGAGGGACTGGGGCAAATCGCAAGCAGAAGCTAATTGATTGTGTCAATGCAGTATTGGAAAAGGAGGAAAGGCAGAGAGCAATGAAGGTTCACAGAGGGCAGCCTACTTTATTTTGACCATCTAGTGTGACCCAAACAATCCAGCACCAAAACTGCCAGACAGTACACAACATAATATCTACTGTAGTGCCGACAATTATTCTAAAACAAACCTGGGGCAATCTCAAAAAGACTCAGGTACATGCTGGGTATATGCTGGTACATGCTGCAACATTTCCCACATTTCTGCAGACAGACTAATGGCCTATCGGATTAACAGCGGGGGTCCCTGGCAGTCCCATTCAAACTGAATGGGACTGCCAGGAACCTCTGCTGTGTTAATCCGATGGGCCATTAGCATCTGCAGAAATGTCACTGAAATGTACCCAGCATGTACCCAGCATGTACCTGGCTAGTTTAAGGCAAGTTTAAGGCAAGTTTAAGGCACGTTTAAGAAAACTCGTTGTCTCGTCTGTAGGTTGTGGAATTGGCAACTTGCTGGCAGAGTAGGCCGGCCAGCAGTCACCATTACATAACATCTAGATTGGAAGATGTCACAGTTTTTGACTTGTTTAACATGTCTATGTGTTAAAACTAGTTACTGTTCCATCTCTGTCATGTACAGGTTGGAGGGAGGGCCCAAGGACATACGCCTTTTTTTGTTTTATTCTCTTCTCACTTCTCAATAATTATTATTACACTGTGGGAAAAAAAATCAGTGTTATATGTCACTGCCACTCCCTTTAGATAATCATTTTCCTTTTAGTAATGACAGGGTGGAATTCCACAAGTCTTGGATGCTCTCTATCACAACAGAACAGTGCATTAAGTGGCGTATGTCAGCTAGTGACTTTGAAGATAAATGATTAAACACTTTCAAAATCCCAGATCTCCCAGGAGTCCCAGGGAGCCGCTGAGTCTGGCATCAGAGTAGACCTGGCATTAGCTCTACTACACCATAGAGGGAGACCAGAGCACAAATAGGTGCTGCGTTGCTTCCATTACCCTCTCCTCCCATGAGTCCCCAGACCAAGAAGTCTGTCCCACAATTTTTGGTCAGTGACAAGTGATGTACCCATGACTGGAATTAGCAAAGCTGAAAACAGTTTTTGGAAGGGAAGTTCACCATAAACATAGTGGTGTTACGCCCTGGACAATTGGGGCACTACCTATATCCAGGAAGAGTACACCCATACCCAGTCCACTGGGATGCTTTAGCATTTGCCTACCTTCCATTGTGCATCACAGGTGGGGTGGTCTGTAACCCCTCATTTTGATTATTTTACTTTTAATGTCTTTCCACTGTATAGTCCAGTTACAGTTCACTTATTAATTAGCAGTTAATTTTATTCTTTGTTTATGGGGTTTTCTCTTTTTCCTATTTTGTCCTGAAAAAAAGATAGAATTCCAGTACAACTGATTAAACATGCATAAAATAATAGACTGTTACCAAAGTAGTAACTAGGTTGGCATACTTGACACATGACTTGGTCGCACTTTACCTAGACAGGACTCCGTCTGTTCTGAGCGCACATACTGTAGGCAGAAAGAGAAAGAATATCACCAAAATCAAAGATGAATCTGATGTCAGACGCCTACATCATTTCATTTCACCAAGATAAAAAAAAAAAGGTTGATAAAAAGGAAAAACTGGAGTGTGAGAGTTCACCTTGCAGCCAGGTCATACAATTCTTCTTCATAATTAGTCATAATAACTTCAGCTCGTGTTTTTTGCATGGTTTACAATTAAACCTAAAGATGTAGCAAGACTTACTGTTTTCAGTATCGCGATAAACCAAGTATAATCCCCAAGAATTTCTTTGCATGCTAGGGCCCCATGAGTACCGGTGACCCGCAGCTTGCAAATAGAGTTTAAACGGCTACTGTAGTACTTTGCAGTAATGATAGGTCATGCTAGTGTGTCTTTATCCAAAATTCAATGTAACCTACCCCATCTAAAAAAAAAATTCAGATGACTAAAACTTATTGATAAATTATGATGGTGCTCATTTCGAATGAGGAGGCAGAACGCAGGGCTGAGGTAGGAATGCAGAATAACTGACCAGAGACCAGGTACAGAGTCCTGTAAGAGTATTCATTGTTGGTAAGCAGGCAGGGGTAAGGGCTGCGTCATTGGTGCAGAGTCCAGGCAACAGGCAAAAAGTCAGGGCAGGCGGTAGAGATGCAGAGTCCAGGTGACAGCCAATGGTCACGGCAGGTGGAAGGCAGTGAGGTCGGGGTCACGGTCCGGGGTCAGCAACAGGGATTCCAAATAGGCGAAAGGGTAATTTGTGACAGCGAAGATCAAACGGAGCTGCAGCAAACAGAACTTTGCTAGGCGACTCCCACCAGGAACTGCAGCCTTATAAAGCAGACT
Organism: Ascaphus truei; assembly: GCF_040206685.1. Classification (NCBI taxonomy): domain Eukaryota; kingdom Metazoa; phylum Chordata; class Amphibia; order Anura; family Ascaphidae; genus Ascaphus; species Ascaphus truei. The sequence continues at coordinate 63,031,831 of NC_134487.1, forward strand.
CCCAGTACCCAAAATGGCCACCGTGAGAAGAAAGGGCTGAAGAGACAGTAGTGAAAACCCAGCACGGATCGAGCAGAATCCTTACAGGGATTTACCTAAGAACAGCAGGGTCCTAAAAAACCCTTACCACAGAGAAGTCTGCAAAGAAACAAAACAGAAGCAGACTAGAGGAACTTCCTGGGAATAGCAGGACTGCAACGCCTGCCACTGAAGGTTGCCTGGACAGACCGGGGAGTCCAATCCAGCATGGTCAGATAAGAATTTTAGGCCAGTCCAGGAACTTTTCAACTTTTTAACAGCATCTAAACACCAATGGGAAATATTACAGTCTTCGATAGACGCCAAGTTAACATTAAAACGTGTGTCAACAACTCGATTGTTAGCTAGAGGTGATGCTTTCCAAAGTCTGAATCGATCTTGGTTGGAGATTATTGAAGCTTTGACTGTAATTGAAGCCGACTCAACAGAAAATGCCATCACCCAAAGTAAAGCAAGATGGTTTCGAATTCGTTTACAATGATTGGAAACTGATTTTATTGCATTTCTTGGGGGGGTACGTTGCTCGATAGATTAAATGTAACCAGCAATAAATTACAGTATTGATGTTGACATTTCCATTATTATGAATTTGTATAGTTCTCTTATTAATTTCATACAAACAAATAGAAATTACTTTAATGAATTTGAAACAAAAACCTACATTAATGTCAGATGAAAAGCAATATGAAACAAAATCTCAAAAAAGGAAAAGAAAAACACAATTCATTGAATCACAGGAAAGCGTTGCTAATAAGACATTGAGTAGCCGAGATCAATTTTCGAATTGATTCATTCCTTTTCATTCTAGATATCTTGCAAACTGAACTAGAAAAATTATGTTCTGCATATGAACTCTGGAATTATACATTTTCTGTGTTTCTTATATTAAGAGATTTGAATATAGCAGAAATAAGAAAAAGTGCTACCCATCTTTGTAAAAGCTTTCCAGAAGATATTGAAAATAGTATCGTTGTGTAAGGAATCAGGGCTCTCGCCCCCTGCGGCATGTTCCCTCCTTACCTGCCGCATCTCAGTTCCTGCTCTCCTTACAGAGCATGCACGCAACCACGGTACCTCTACTCGTACCACGGAGGCCGGCCCACCCCCTATAGTGTCGCGCATTCTCTCACGCACGGCGCGTACACGTGATGGTGTGCGCCGCCCTCTAGCTGCGAGTCAATGTTCCCAGAGGCCTGCTGCTACTCTCCACGCAGAGGCCTATGTTCCTGTGTTACCTGAGGCCTGCTGCTACTCTCCACGCAGAGGCCTGTGTTCCTATCTTCCAATGCATCGCTGCCCCCTAGTCTGGTATGGATCGCTCGGAGTTTGATCCTGAAGAGGGGGGTACTGTGACGATACGCGGAACATGCCCCCTGTGGCGTGTTCCCTCCTTACCTGTTGAACTTCTGATCACCGCCCTCTAGCGGCGAGTCAAGATTATCTGATGCCTCTCTGTATGGCGTGTGCCGCCCTCTAGCTGCGAGTCAAGACTCTCTGTGTGGCGGGCGCCGCCCTCTAGCTGCGACTCAAGATCCTGTGTCTTTAAGTATTCTGAAGCAAGCGTCGCCATCTTGCTTTCTGGCAAATCCTGCCTCTTCCTGCTGACAAATGCTTGCATATGCAAGAGCACCTACTCCTGGCAGAAAACATGTCAGTACAAGACGTGCAAATGGATACATAAGAATTGGCTCAATTATCTGTATCCAAATATACACAATGCACTGAGGATATTTAGAAGCACAAGAGCCACAAATTGTACTACAGAATATTCTTTTTAGTACCTTCGGCTGATTAAAAATTAAGATAAAAGATGTTGGAAGACAGATTAAATGCCTTGCCCATTCTGTCAATTGAATCAGGATATTTTTATCAATACTGTATCTTACGATGACATCATCAAATCATTTGCCAAAAGAAAGGCAAGGGTTGTGCATTATACATTTCAAAGTAAGTTAAAAATGTAATAAACAAACAATTTAAATGTGATTTTTTTTGCAGTTTCGCAATGCCACTGATATTTACATTATAAGGGCCAGCAATAAGCTTATAGCCTACAGGCATAAAATGCTAAATCCGCCACTCTCCTGGAGTCATCAAAGTTCACATGTCTGGCCCACTAGGCATAATTTTCAAACATGATGTAATGTTGGAAGATTAGCTGGACCAATCGATGAGGCTGACCCCTACAGCTTATTGCTTACATTTGTAAAGATTTTCATGGGTATTATTACACAAGGGATGTTCTCTACTGGATCCCCACCTACTGTGATAAAGGTTCATTTATACCTCCATTGTTTGGGTGCAACAGGTTTGCTCTGGCAAATAGGCAGAGTTAACTTCTCCATGATGCCGCTTTTTTGCCGGTCAGTCTCAGTAGCACTGGAGGTCATAGGCACAATGTCATTGTTGCTGAATGAGCTTGATGCTCTGTTCTGGCTGTATGGGCTTCCCAGCATCTCGGTATTGCATGGACGGACATGGGGGGCAGAAGAGACATCCTCCATATGTCATGGTCTTTCTGGCTTCAAATAGAGCTTGTGTGTCCTGATCTGCGTGACTGGTTGATTTCAAGTGCTGGTTGTATTAAGTGTGCAGTTAAAACTAGAAGCAGTTGAAACAAGGTTAAATAAGGTATAGTACTGTATATTAAAGTACAGTTTAATCATTCTTCTTTCTTAGGCCTCAGGCATGGTCAGCGCTTAGGCGCTGACCCGTGCTGAGGCGCGCTGCTGCTCGGCAGTGAGCCCCTGCAGCCGCAATGAGAGCTGCTTTAATAGGGGCTCGCGCACACTTCCGCATGCTTGCGGAAGCGTGTGTCTTAAGAAATCTTACATTTCTGAGCTCGCCGGAGCACAGGGCTGGTCACGTGAGCGGTTCACCCAATGAGGGCGAACCAGCTCCGTGACGTCACTGGCCTGCCCCCCAAACACGTCCACGGACGGCACGCGCTCTAAGGCCAGGGAAAGCATTGCTTTCCCTCAGCCTCAGCGCGCCTCCGCACGGGCGAAGTATCTATGGACTAAGCCTTAGGCTTCGGTCATAGCCTCTTCCGTTTGCATCAGCTCCATTGTCACTCAAATCCCACCCGCACAGCTGCTCTATAAAGAACTCAGTACAGCTGCTCCTGCACTCCCAATGTAACTGACTTTTATCAGAATATACCAAATTAAGAATATGTGATATAAGATGTATGTAAAGAAAGAACCATTAGACAATATACTGTATACTTTGACATTTTGTCTTCATAACAGATTCATATATATTCCAATATAATTATATCACTGAATTGGATTTTGTACAGAAACTGATTTTTTTCTTTCAAATGTACTGTATGCACTTTAGGATCATAGGATCAATACCCCTTGTACTTTTTCATTGTTAATTTTTTTCCAATAGTCAAAATTGTAATAAAAAATAATAAAAATAGTAATTTTGCTTTTTTTCTTAAGAATTAAAAAATATTTAGTCCGATATGTGATTTTTCTTGTTTTTCTCATTTCTGATCATCCATCATCCAATATTATTCTTTATTCATAAAACAATTACATATAACCTGTAAAATAAAGCAGTGTCATTATATTGGTACATATGATTTACCTTAGTCCATGTGGACCCGCAAAAAATTCTGTCTACATCAATTATGTACATAATCACGAACATCAGATAACTTTAACATAATGTCAATTATATTATAAAATCCTTCCCAATTTGCTTACCATAGACCTGATGTTATCCCGTCTCTTCTCATGGGGGAATCCTTCTGTGCCACTCGCTATCACACTGCCAGATATTTATTCAGATAATATCTCTTAGTCATCACTTTCTATCTAATTATTTTTCCCAGATAAGGTCCGTCCGCTTCAAACTGATGTAATCTCATAAGGAACTGCCCATCTCCACACAGAGAATAACCTAACATGGCATGCCTTCTGAAAAGATCTCAGAGCTACTATCATAGTCTCTTCCGGTTGCATCAGCTCAACTACAGTTGTCCATAGTCACTCAAATGTCACTTAAACAAAGAACTCAGGGAAAAAAAATCTTTCAAATTTATGCACTTTACTGTAGGATAATTTTCCTAAAGTGCATTTCCCTAGCTGAACCCCATGGGAGAGAGAGAGAGATTATTTCTGGTATTATTTCTGTCAGCTGATTTATCGAAATTGATGGATTCTTTTCTCCACAAATATGTAGTTAATTTAAAATCTTAAATGGTGATATATTGAGTGCAATATAGCGCTCGTGTGACAAAAGAAATCAAATTAATACATGTGACAATTAAAAACTAAAAACCTGTGATACAAAAGTCCAAAAGATTGTCCTGGAGCTGCCCAAAGGTTGTTCTGGTCTCTCCCAACCAGAAGTAGATATATGGATGGAAAGAACCTCCTGTGGTGCTGAGGTAAGGATATGGATGTGGTCGTGGATAAAGTTCTTTTCTTAGACAGTTACCTCAAGAAAAAAGACAAAACATACAAAAAAACACTGCAATAGTGCATTACCCAGGGACAAAAATGGAATAATATAATGGAGCAAATTTAATAAAACAATTAACACATAAAACAATTAAACAATTAATCAAAACATAATATAATAATATAATAATATGACAAACATATATCAATGGATGCCAATGTAAAATTTTCCTGTGCGTCTGCACTATGAGGAATGAACTTGCTCCGCCTTGATAAAATTGAAATCCTACTCACCAAAGGTGACTAGGACATGCACTTTTGTTTTAAGGTCTTTCTCGTCAGGTAAACCGCTCACTGTGGGGTGAAATAAGCCAGACGCAGAGGGAAAGATCGCCTTCAATACTCAGAGTCAGCTGCTGCCAGAGTCTGGTCGATTGGCTCCTCCGCTGACGTCACCTCCTGTAGCTCACTGCTACGGTGTCAATGCGATACCAAAAAACCTCCAACGCGTTTCGAAACTCCTAACTCCGAAGAAACCCACTATTAGGAGTTTCGAAACACGTTGGAGGTTTTTTGGCATCGCAGGGACACCGTAGCAGTGAGATACAGGAGGTGACGTCAGCAGAGGAGCCGATCGACCAGACTCTGGCAGCAGCTGACTCCGAGTATTGAAGGCGATTTTTCCCTCAGGGTCTGGCTTTTTTCACCCCACGGCGAGCGGTTTACCTGGCAAGAAAGACCTTAAAACAAATGTGCATGTCCTAGTCACCTTTGGTGAGTAGGATTTCAATTTTATCAAGGCGGAGCAAGTTCATTCCTCATAGTGCAGACGCAAAGGAAAATTTTACATTGGCATCCATTGATATATGTTTGTCATATTATTATATTAAATATATTATGTTTTGATTAATTGTTTAATTGTTTTATGTGTTAATTGTTTTATTAAATTTGCTCCATTATATTTATCCATTTTTGTCCCTGGGTAATGCACTATTGCAGTGTTTTTTTGTATGTTTTGTCTTTTTTCTTGAGGTAACTGTCTAAGAAAAGAACTTTATCCACGACCACATCCATATCCTTACCTCAGCGCCACAGGAGGTTCTTTCCATCCATAATTTAAAATCTTGCAGAAGAAAGATATTACATTGCTCAACCGTGTTTAGTGTAATTAATAAGATTGCATAATACACACCAAGTGAGGTGTATGGGTGATACCTATGCATTATAGATAAATGCAAGGACTGAAAAGAGGGTTGGTGATAGATATCACAAATCCTCCAAAAAGATTTTTGTTTGTGGTGCACTCCTTGGTAACTTACAGTATAACGTAACTTTATTGGTAATATTTAAAATATGATGACAACAGTACAATAATATAAATTGACCCAGTGTAACAATAGTGCAATGAATTGAATTACCGATATCAAAATTACGTTAAAAAATTTGGGATAGGTGTTGAGATCAGATGATGCCTGATGTAGGCTAAACTGGCTAATACATTTATTAGGATTGATATGCGAGGGGGAGAAATGCCCAAATGCCCAAGATAACATCAGGGGCAGAGGCTAAAGTGTGATAAACTTCAAAGATTTTAAATGAACCATAATAGGCCATATATCTGAATGGTTTCACCCTACAAGGGGTATACCAGCATAATTAATGGTATTAATGGGTTAGAGATATATATGGGGGTCTAAATGGATATAAATTGCGATAATAGGTAGAGCAGGCAGACTCTGGTTATGAAAAACTATCTGAGAGTGCACGCAGTGTAATTACTGCCAGAAATAGTATGATTAAAAATGGAGTAACATTGTGACATTAGTAACTGGCTAATGGGACAATATTACCATTGATCAAAGTGCAGAGAAACAATGTACTTCAAGGTCTATACTCACTATATATTATACTATATTATAGCAAAATCTCATATTGCAGCAGCCTCGCTAACATTATTACCGTTACAACAATGGTATCTATGGTAACTGCCTATATGGGCTTATATTGTCATTGGTGGAGAAGCGGAGATACAGTAAAATGAACATTAAAAGAAAATATATCCAACTTCCGTGTCTTCCGTGTCCCTACCTGATCAACAAACACTTCCGGAATGTGACATCATACCGTAATGACACCCTACGTGTTTTGCTCATGTACGGAGCCTCATCAGGGGTGGAGAACAGACTGCAGGGAGGGCTGACTTTAAATAGCATTCCGTTGCCATGGTAATCGTCATGGGCGTATTGCTAACCAATAGCATCTCCTGCTTGTTAGAATGGAGTGAATACAAGACAGCAATTAGCAACTGTGTTAAAAACTTAACTGACTGAGGCCAGAGTGTTCTAACAAAATAATTTATTAATAAAATATTGAGAATGTCATTCATTTATCAATATGCTCTCAACTAAGAAGAGTATAGGTATATATTATTATTGAGGTACAATTTGTCATATATTGCTGGAAAGAATAGTTTTAAGTACTGAACAATAGAAGGAATCCTAACATAGACAGTGGGAAAGTTACAAAATAGAGTAACTTAGTATATGATGGTGAAATAAACAGAACAACAAGCTAGACGAATGGTGTGAAGGGGAATCCTTCATTTAGACCACGTGGGCTGAGGGGTTTTGATGGTACATCCATTCTGATTCTTTTCTTAATAGGCGGTTGTCCATACCGTCCCCTCGCATTGTACTGATGAGGTGGTTAATACCACAGAAGCAGCCAATGTAGCCTTAATGTTGTTGGATGACATGGTGAGATACTGGTGTATCTTGTTCATTAAGAAAATAATTAATGTGATCTAAGACATGTCTCCTCAGTTTTCTGATCATCTTCCTTACACCTGACCCTATGCAGGCCACACCTGGAAGTAATGAGGTATATGACATTGGTGGTCCTACATTTAATAAAGTGGTTAATTTAGAATGACTTGGATTGTTCACTGTTTAAGAACTATTCAGTTGTTAAAATGTGTTTATTTGCATTTGGATTTGCATTTATTGCATCGGAATGAACCCTTAAGAGTGGGTCTCAACCATGATTTATTCGGTTTCCGAGCAAAATGGCTAGGGACTAGTACATCACATAGGTTCTGTGACCGTCTTCTAGTAACACTCGGGATGTCTTTAAGAACTTTTGTCAGGTTTTCATCAGATTTTAAAATATGCCAATATTTTTGAAAAATGGATTTAGCTGTTGTCAACAATGGTTATATTTGCAAATACATCTTTTATTTATTGAGGCTCTGTCTGGTGTTGAGTTGTCAATAGAGTGTCTCAGATATAAGAGATCGTGGATGTTGGCTTTGGGCAAGGAGGAGGCTTTTAGTAGCCATACTTTTTCTAAACACTGTAGTGTAGTTTGGATGGCATTATCCTTGTCTTTGAACATTTTTAAGTAAAGTAATTATATTTTGTTGGAACTATAATCTTTTGTAAACTTTAAATGAAACAAGTTGATATTAAGTATACCTACAAACTGATTAAACAATGATTGAGAGCCGTTCCAGATAAGCATAATATCATCTATGTACCTGATCCCAAATCAATGTGCTCAGTGTACATAGAATTAGCTATAGAGAAGATGGTATCCGCATCCCAGCAGCCTAGGTACAAATTAACATACACAGGGGCACAAGCTGTGCCAATTGCTGTACCTTGGGTCTAGTGGTTGAACTTGGTGTCCGTCAGGAATCAGCGTTCTCCACGCTCCCCACACAAAGCACCCCCTTCCCACAGGGAGTCCCTGGACACACAAAACAAACCTGCCTCACCGGCCTCCACGGCTCCTCGCCCCTGCCGCCGTTGCGGGATCACTCCCCTCGGCGATTCCTCTGCTCAGCGCCGGGCGCGCCCATGCCCTCCTGTGCGCACACCTGCACGCACACCTGCACCATCCACTGGCTCGGTTCGCGCGCGTACACGAGTTACGGAGCACGCTCAGTCTGCACACTCTTCTTCCCGTCCCCCGGACCTCAGGCTCCGGCCCCGCACACTGCATGGGCATACTCAGGTTACCAACAAGACTCACCTGGCCTGTTATGCCTGCACCAATCTGCAGTGTCTCCCTGTAGCTCTTCCTGTCCTGCCTCCATTCCTAATTGGACCTTCCTGCTTTATCTAGCTCCTCTCTGCTCTCAGTCTTTGCTCGACATAGTCTCTGTATGGAAGTACTTCTGGATTCTCTCAGTGTTTTCACAGGTTCTGACGCGGCTTGTACGACTACCCCCTCTGGCTCTCGATCTCGGCACTCCTTGGACAACGCTCACTCTGGTAACCCCTTGAACACGGCTTGGACAATGACCTATCTCCACTCTCCACTCCCTGACTTCGGCGAGGCATCCTTCACTCTTCCTCTACAACCGGTACCGGCAAGTATTGTCTACCTTATTACACCTGGCCTGGCAACGCTTCATACCACACTCCGGACACGCTCCCTTTGCTGCGGGTGCGTGTATTACCACTTCCCCCTTCAGCTCAGGGGACGGGTCTGGTCTGCGGGCAGCACCGGCGTAACAGTGTCAAACAGGAAATAATTATGGGTTAGGAAATATCTCAGAAGATCCATTGTGAACCCATTGTGAGCTATATACCCACAGATACATGTGGACAAATAGTAGTGGCAGGTTTTATTACCATTCTCATTGATGATACTAGAATATATTCCATCTACATCAATTGTAGCTAATGGGTATCTGTATTGGTAATAATACAGTACCTGATAATCTCAACACCATGTCTTTAGGGTCTTTTATGTAGCTCTGTAGAAATGTCACAAAGGGAAGTAATATTTGAACAATGTATACACTGCAATTTTCTGTCAAACTGTTGTTACCCAATACAATGGTTCTACCCTGGGGTTGAGAAAGATCTTTATGCACATTGGGCAGGCTGTAAAAGGTCACAACAGTGGGTGTTTTCATAGAAAGGAATTCTAATTCCTTTTTCCTGATTAGATTGTTGTTCAAACAACAATCTCTTAGAATGACACCAAGTTATTTCTTGGATCTCGCTCAAGAATAGTATAACTTTCTTTGTCCACTAGTATACGTTTATTTTCTTTTACATAGTCAGTGGTGTTCTGTATACCTACTGTATATTGCACCTTTATCTGATTATTCGATGGCTATTTCTGAATTAGATATCAGTTCTTTGAGGGCTGTTTTCTTGCCCTATGAGGTGTTCATATGTGGCTTATTGTTAATTCTGATATTTTCCAATTCATTGCTTACCAATTGGGTGAAGACTCCTACCTAGGGGTAAATAGTTAGCAACGGAGTAAATTAGCTTTTTTGTTTTTAGGTGGTAAAGGGACCCTGTCTTACCAAGGTGGTAGTATTACTTTTCTCTAATCATTCTACCGGGTCATCAAGAAAAAGCCTGTCTTGGGCGGTCATACTGTACCTATGGTATCTAGCTCTCTATATGTCTTTTTGGCATAACATTTATGTAAGAGGAGCTTACAGGTGAAAAGATTTAGTTCTTTTACCAGCCAAAAAGATCAAATTCTGAGGTGGGCGAAAATGATAGGCCTTTTTCAAATATCGAAATGTTGTCTTTATTCAATACAATATTAGACAAAGATTAAATACCTGGAGGTTATCAGGCAGTGTGGTGGTTATCTTGGGCGATTTACCAATTTGCCTTTGTCTCTTAGCTTTCGTCTGATCTCTCCTTGTCTGTCTTCTGACAGTGTGTCTTAAAAATCATCTTTATCGGACATTGGTTGGAGTCTATGCTCTGTATGTTTAGAAAATGTAGGTCTCACAGAGGTCATACCAATTAGATCCTGTTCAGTTATCAGCTGCCAAGGAAGAATAGTTGATTGTTGTATGTTTATTTTTACATAAAGTTCTATAATTATAGACTTTTTATAATTTTTATAGTTATTATTGTCCCTTACAAATTTATGATGTTTACGATCCATTATTTCATTTTTTAATTGATCAATTTCATGTTGTAACTTGATTTCAAATTCAGCAAAGTTTTTAATAATCTTGAATTGATCTAAGTTTTTTAGTTGGACATCTACTGTAGTTCATGATAATTTTTTTCTAACCGTTGTTTCTGTGACACTATCAATAATAGTATAAAATCCCGTGAACAATTAGTCAAAATAGACTCCCATTTCTGAGTGAATTCCAGGGATATAATATTGTAAGCAGGACTGTTTCCTATTCTCAAATCTGTAGATATCATATTTTTAGAGTTATAATTCTGATGACTCGCAACCTCCCACCATGTCTGTGTTTGTGACTCGTGAATAATTTTGACATGTTCTTAAAATAGTCTGTTATGTCACCAGAGACGTTAGATATTGGAAATATATTGTATAATAAAATAAATATGTCATTGAAAAGACATGTTTAGCTTCTTCCTACCATGAAGTAGGATCCCACTTATTGGACAGAATACCAGACGTTACACTGTATAATCAGTAGAACTGAGCTTGTGGCTCAAGGTACCTTTAAGTAAATACAGAAAAAGAAAGATATTACATGACTAGAGTTAGGTATAATAAATATGATTGCCTAATACACACCAAGTGAGGTGTATGGGTGCTACAGTAGCTACGCAATATAGGTAAATGCAAGGACTGGAAAGAGGGTTGATGATAGATATCACAAATCCTCCAAAAAGAATTGTGTTTGTGGTGCACTCCTAGGTAACTTATAACATAACTTTAATTGGCAATATTTAATATATGATCGCAAGAGTAAAATAATAAAAATCGACGCAGTGTAAGAATGGAGCAGTGAACTGGATACACAGAACCCCTGGCACAGAAAGTGTGATGGCCATCCCCCCCACATCATAGCCGCGACCACCCAACCCATTGTGGCCATGCCCTGCAGCGACAAAAAAAGTTTACTGCAGACCGCAGATCACAGTGACATGCACGTGCCGCCGGCTAGCAAGGCGGCCGTGCGGGCGCGTGCAGAGGGGCCTAAGCCTAAATTAACATTATCAAAGGCCCCTGATAGAAAAGAAAGTCTGTGTTGATTCCAGGGCATAATTACCAAATACATGTGTCAAGCTAAAGCCCCACTTAGAACACAGCTGCAAACAGGATGCTAAACTTATATAAAATTTAAAAAAATCCCCAGGAGGATAAGTGACAGCAAATGAAAGCACAGCAAAAGATACAATTGACTGTCCAACACACCAGGTGTTAATATATGTAATTGCTTGTGTACCTGTACCTACAGTGTCTGGGCTGGAGGTTCCGTGAAAGGAGATTAATGATATTTACTACCCCACATCGCAATTTCGACCTCTATTTAGAATGCTGTGAATTCTTCCCATTGCTTGGGAAGACTTCACCTCCAGTCAGTGCCAAAAGTTTAATAGTTCGATTTAGTTGAATGGAGCTAAAGTTTTTCCAAGCAAGGAGAAGTGTGCTTCACAGCATATGGAAAAGTGACCTTAGACATCATTGTGCAACTCATTTGATTATTCTCTTATGGATAACTTCTTCCATGAACCATCATCGTACGTGTTCTTTGTTCTCAGAATCAAACCCAGAACTTACCAGAAATCTCCAGATACAAAGCAGAGAAGGTGGAAAAAGGCAAACTAAGATGTCATGTTCTGGGATAAAACGCAATGGTTTAAGTAAAAAGTAAACAGATGTTCCCTGATATCTTTAATTTGGGATCATAGAGTACAGTATTTTGTGCACAGATGGAATTCAGCCTCAGTGGAGAAAAATATAAAGTAAATGCAGCCCATAAAATGCATACACATAAAACAGTAACAGATAATGTCAAATACTTACAAAACAGGTCTAACAGTCATATTTGTGTTGCTTTATTAAATTTAATGAGAGTTGAAGAAATGCTTCTATGCCTGCTGCTGTAATTAATTATGTGTGCTTCAGTGCTTCAATTTTTACAAGTAGCTGCACAAAATCTTGTAGACTTTTTGTCCCATTTTACTTGAGTGTGATAACCTATAGAATGTTGAAACCATCAGCTTGACCATGCACTTTGTTCAGACTCCTTTGTCTGCCTGTATATAATTTCTGAAGCCATCATTGGAACATTACTATAAGTTCAAAAACTACTAAGAATGTGCTTCAGGGGATGCTCATTTTAATATACAGTAATTGTGGCATGAATATTTCATTAAAGTAAAATGAAAAAGCTTATTTAGAATGTAATCTTTTGCTTCATGGATTGTCCAGATCCTTAGGGTCATGCTTAATAAAAGGCTCGATGTCTCTACCGACGTTAACTTAATTGGAATGTTTAGCTTATTGTAGCTCACCAGTTTACAGAACAAAACTACACGTTTTCCTGGGTAATGATGGTCAGATAAGAATCTTCACGGGACAGATATTGGCAGCTTGATTAACCCCGTTGCTGCCAGAAGGGCCAGCAATTAATTGATCTGGTAGTCAAGGGATTAACGCCCTCCCAGATCCACCTACCTTAAAACCCTGGCCCCGATCAATGTGATGATGTACATCAGCCTACTCCAGTCATCAAGAGCTACCTACAGTACAGGTCAGGTGACTGTGTCACTGATTGAGCCACCTGTGCTGAAGATGGGATAGCCTGAAAACTTGGCCTGTTGGTGGCTCTTGAGGACTGGAGCTGGCTACCCCTGATGTAGATTCTATGTACTCTGCCTTTTGGATTGGGAGTGAATACTGTTAGAGCATGAGAACATTGTTTTTTTTATTAATCTACCAGTAGAGTAAAACATTTGTTTCTTTTATAAATAGGATACTTACATTTGACATTTATTTTGGCCATTTAAAATGTTTGCCTCTAACTTTCAGTAAGTACATTTAATTTAGTGCAGAAAATTAGCATATTGGTATAAGGGCAAATAGTTTGAAATAAATATGTTTTTAATGGTGCAAGAATGCCAATGTAATTAATAGGTATTTGGAATGATTTTATTTTGTGTTGCCTAAAATGAACTTTAAATACAAATTAAATTTCTTAAATAAAAAACAAGATATTTACATAAAAATACAGTATTTATTCTACTTAAAATATATAATATACAATATTGGGATTAATCTTAAAACTATGATTCTTCTGTAACCTGTTGCAAATACCTCTATTTTAGTCTGTGCCCTCAGGTAGTTTAACCTCCATCTAACTTTATTTTCAGGGAGAACCGGTTTCATTGGGTCAACAATGTAGAAAGCTGACATTTAGGGACAGAACAAGACATACCCCCCTTCTGGCTGACTTTAGTCATAAGATGAAAAGAGGGCCGATGAATGTTAGGAACTACAGCTGAAGTCTTGAATTCACAGGCAATCAATGCACTGAATCAGTATGTATGTGAATAACTCATCAATCATGAAGACTTTTCCATGCTGAATGCTACTTGGTACTATGACATGAATCTTAACAAGATGACCAAAAAATGTATTGTGTACGGTATATATCAGTCATTGAAGTAAAAGTTTAATAGTGTTAATTAATATAATTCTACCACCACATTTCCAGTAATATTAGAGAATCTTAAGGTGTACAAAGAGTTACGATGATACGTTGCCACAATTAGTTTCCCATCACGCCATTATAGATGTGCTTGTTAGCATAAGCTATATAACATACACTAATGAGAACTACACAGTCAACAAGGGGCAATTAATTTCATTTGGCATTAGATTAATTAATACTTTAGATACAGAATGTAGAAGCATACAGTAAACAAATGCACAGTATCATTACACAGTTCCTCTTTTGTATTGGCCCCATGAATTATTTAGTATCTGGTTTACAAGCTCAACAACTAGACACCTAAGCCACATACTAACCTGAAAAAACCCCTACAATAGTTCAAGCCAGGACACCAATTATTATTACTGTCCTTTCTTTCATAGGATTCCAACAGCACATGATAAGAAATAGTTCTATTCATAGACAGTAACATAGAGGGAAAGGGAAATAACATGTTCTAAATGTAAGAGATGTTCCATCTGAATAAGGAATACAGATGAAGAGAAGGCAAAGAGTACAGAAGTATGTATCGGGATTTCCTTAAGTGAGAACAAGTAGCTACGGTATGTAGCACATGGTCTTACATGTTCTACATCATTTTCACTTTAGATTTACAGACCTGAAAATGTAATCCTGAAAGCACAAAACATGCAGTGGAATAACCCAGATATAATACTTTAGACAGGGGATAGCTTGGATCTCATAACTTATTGAGGAACAAATATTGTAACAATTTCATTACTCTAATGAGTGAAACCAATGTAAGATTTTACTAGAATGTATCTCGTTAAAATAAAAAGGAGACATTCATTTTGCAAAAAAAATCCCCAAACAAAAACCCAATTTACAAAAGATGATGTAGGTTTGTACCTTTAAGAACTGTGTGAATGAAGCACACAGAATTTGCTTAGCAAGAGATTGAAATCAGTGATACAGTTAGAAGGTTTCAAGCTGTGGGGAGTGGCACAGAATGGACAGCATTTTGCATCAAGTTCATTAGTGGCAAGGCTTTGACACACTCTTTTCATGTTACAGAAAAGCTTGAATGCTGAGAAATTCGGCACTAAGGATTTCCCAGTATTTCAGTAGGCCAATTTATCCTCACCCTCTTCAGCTGAATTAAAGCTTGTGATTTTTTTTTCATGCTGAAAACTCATTTAGAATAAGTCTATTTTGTTTTGAGAACAAATTAACAACAATAGCTTGCCACACAACACTCCATTAAACTTAAACCTATTTACATCTATTTCTATTTAGAGAAATGACAATTACATTCATCAATGAAATTATCCCAATTGAATAAATGGCAAAGTAATTACTGCACAGGAACAAAAACAGAGTAAATGTCGATAGAACTCAATATTCTTATTCTGACCACTTCTATGCAATTTAAAGATGTCACTATATTTTGTAAACCACTAGAATGGTTTGAGACTGAAGGGGAGAAAGAAAATAATTGGAATTGTTTTTATAAAGCTTTAACAAGATATGCAGTGCTATAGATAGAATTTACAGTCCCATTGTAATGGGTTGGCCTTGGAGGTCAGTTAGGAGTCCACACTGTAGTTCTTTGCCAACATAAAGGACTTTATTTCCAGGACTGGGAAAACAATTTATGCAGTGAAGCACAAAATAAACAGTTTTTTAAAGTCCTTATCTTGGTAGCAGGTAAGGGTTCCACCCAGCTGTCCCCAGGCAAGCTTCTGTTTCAGGCTGTGAAGTCCTGCTGTTACGAGGAGGTCCATCTGGGCAACTACTGTCTTGTTTCCTTGCAGGCTTCTCTGTGATGCAGGGATTTGAATCCCCACTGTTCCCAGGTGAGACTACAGGTGAGACTACAGAAATACTACAGAGCATATATACGAGGAAGAATGGAGAGAGAAAGCTATTGCCGTAAAGACGCCACAACTATCGTCATACAGGCAGCCTATAGAGGAATGTGAGAACAAGTAGCATGGGTCCCTTCAGACTTGCAGCTTGGTGCTGGGTTTAAATCCCAGCTTGCTTCAGCTGGTTCCAGGCAATCCTCTTGTGACCCTCCTCTCTTGTTGGTTTGGAAACATTGACAGGCAGTAAGTTCCTGCCTTTATTTAAAACACCATAGCAGACCTGAAAGCTAGGATGTGGTCTCCTTATCCTGGCAGAGGGAGGGAGTAAACCCCTTCATTCACTCACATACCTTCCCTCTCAAAGTGTTGTTCTTCTTTATCTTTTAACACTTTTAAACACCATCCCCCCTTCCGGGGACAAGACTCGCCATGTCCATGCCCACGAAAAAATTCAAATAGGGACACAGTGTATAAAAGGTGACACAAATTGCATAGCCTCCCACACGCTGATCTCTATCTGAACCTGCTCTTGTCCAGATACTGCATTGTGCATTCTTCCATCTGCATCTATGGATCAACCCCGATTCTACGGACGCAGGAACCTGCTTGCCTCTGCCGTGCCGACCACGAGAAAGCAAAAGGCAAAAGCTGTTTCCAAGCCAAAGCCAAAGCGAAAGGAGAATAAAGAAAAGTTCATCTGCTCCAGCACCCATCCCCTACAATGCTCTGCTGGGAACCCCCAGCTCATTTGCTCCAGCACCCATCCACGCAGATGTCTATAGCACTTCTCGCACTAGATCCAGCTCGTTCGTCCACATGCTGAATGGTTGAAGTTTTGTCGAAATCCCTGAAAATTCAACAGTGCAAAAGATTGATCTTCTTTTGGAGACCATGTTCAATATGGATATGTGTATGGACAAGATGGAGAGGAACATCATGGGGATCTATTCTTTGCTTGGAGTCCCTGGCCCTGTATGACCGACGCAGGAGCAGGAGGGTGGCCTGGAGGCACCTTATTCCACCTTCACGGTTCCAACACCAAGCACACAACGGGACCCTCCACGCTCACGTCCTCCACCTGCAGAATACATGCATGCCCTTCTGGTGTAGGAGATGACAACCCCGGTAAGGCCACGACAAGAGATGACATCCCCAATAAGGCCACAACGGGAGGAAAGCATCCTCCCAGACCACTCAGGATTGTTACGCTCCCAGACATCATCTTGAGAGAACTGCCCCAGCACGTCCGGGAGAAATACAAGATCGCAAGTGCTGGTCTAACCTAGAAATATGCCCTGTTCATCTTTAAACACCACGTCAGTTTTGAGATGTATAGAGAGTGGACTCACAATGTAAATTATGAAGGGAATAAAACCAAGAAGGCTCTGCCAGCAAATTTAATGAACTCAATTTTGGAAAAAGTGCAGCGTTATTTTAATGTTAACAGCCATGTTATGAGGCCCGTGAAAGACACCATCAATGGCCTTTTGAGGCATACAAGGGCTGTTCCCTGGAAGGCCAGCCAATTTTCTAACGACTTTCTGTTTGATTGTAGTGTACTCTACTGTAGTTCAAAATTTATAGAAAAATGTTTTTAACAAAAAAAAAACCTGTGTGATTGTTTTCAATTGTTTTATTGTTTAATGTTTTTAATGCTTGTGTAGCCCTGTGTGGTTTGGGCTATAGGTCTGCCCTCCTCCTGGCGGTAATACCTAGGTAAGGGCAGGTATGCCAGGGGCAATCATCGGTTTTCCCCACTTCATTCAGTGAGTCGGTGAAGGCAGTGTCATTAGGCTCTGTGTCCAATTAGAGACACAGGGGTGGTGCATTCTGGATCTTGCTTAATGTACTGCAACTTCCTATTTAGTGAGTTGTTCTCTACCTTGATAGAGACAGGGTAACCGTGCCAAGCTGCCAGGGCTCTGGTAGGTTTGTGGCCCTCCCTTCAGGGAGTTTGGGGTAGACCCATACCTTCTATCCCACCAGGGGATAGGGGAAGAGCAAGAACCTCACTCGGTGCCCTTGGCTGGGAGTTCTGTTCAGGGACATCCTAAGGGGGAAGACCTGCTATCATTTGTGCTGCTGAATAAGAAGACCAAATAAAGAAGCTGCTGCATTTTACCTATACCTCCTGCCTGAGATTGAAGTACATTGGGAGGGGGAATTGGTTATTTTGCAGATACTTCACCCCATACAGCTGGGGGCTGCACAAGATGGAGGAGCTGCACCTGTAAGTATAATTTGGGCACAACCCCAGAAGCCTGTCCTGTTAGTCCCCTGTACCATCATGCAGGAGACTCAGGACCCCCTGTTGCCAACAGGTATGCACCACTCAGATGGATGTAACCAGAGCAGTATTTCCCCTAGGAGACCCTATGTGAAATTAGATGAGGGAAAGAGGGTTACACTTGGTACTTTATAATCATTTATTTCTATTTCTGTTTTGCATGTGCATGTCTGGAGCTGGGCGAAGATAAAGTGCAGGAAATACACCCTCCCCCCAATACTGGCAGGTAAGACACAGTGCTCCAATCCATAACTTGTTATAGTTATACTGTATACAGTATAGATTTACAGTATATACTGTACAGTATACTGTAGTTATTCAGTTATACTGTACAGTATATAGTTTGACAGTAGTTATAGTCCAATTTTGTGAAATACTCAATGCCTTTAATGCCCACATTTTTCTTTTCTTTTCAGAGCTGCAGCACTACAGGAAGAGGGGGGGGGGAGACATGTGCAAAAGTATTTTACTGTGTGTATACTGTAGTAACAGTCAGTATTTTACACTAATTCCCCCTCTCTCAAAGACAAAAGAACCACAGAATGCAATTCAGCCATTAGGAAAAAGACAAAGACAAGATTGTAGATTTGGAAGACGTGGCGACTTACTGTACTGTATTTTTGTATTATTCATTTTTCCATGATTATCCTGATCAAATAAAATTGTTCCTTCTTTAAATTCATGAGAATCATTTGAACACCTCCACCCCCAATAAAATTACAGTATGCCACCCACCTCATAAAGAACAGTATACATTACTGTAGAATGAAAAAGCTAGTGATTGTAAGAATGGCAAAAATTGTTAAGCCCATGTCGAGAAAAAAAAAAAAAGGAAATCACTTTTTTTTTCAGACTTGAAATTCACATACACGCATGCGCCTAAATGGGATGACACGCATAAGCGTTTCACCAAGGTTCCAATGAGACACACCCGCATGCGCCTAAAAGTGATGACACGCATATGCGTTTGAAAGTTTTGAATAATAAATAACACATATAGAATAAAAGATATACACTTTTATTTTTGGGGTTTCTTAGCAGAGTTAATTACACATGCAAGTCTATTGTAATAACACTGCAAAATGCAATGTCAAACAGTAGTGATGATTACAGTACAATGTAAAAAAGTATTGAATATGAAAACATAGCAGCATACTGTATAATTGTATGGGCAATGGTTTTCTATAAAGCTCACAATTATTCTATCCGAATCAATAAAAGTTGCACTGTCACTGTAAATGTTTTGCCTAATCTGATTTTTAAATCAGATTCACAATGCGCAAGCAACGTTTAAAAAAAGTGATATTAGAGGTCCATCGAAATCCCTCATTTTGCCTTTTTCAGCTTGATGTTAGTTTATTTTCTGGGGAAAAAAAATGATGTTATTATTTCCGGTATTGCGCATGTGTCGAGTTGCGTCATTGGGAATTAAAGCAGCAGTTCAAGCAATATCCTACAGTAAATGTGCATCTGTACAATGAACAAACTTCTGATGGGCTCCGGCTCTCGAGCCCCGCCCTCTCCCTGGCTGTCCACCATTTGTATTTACTGTAGTAACTGCTTAGTAAATCATATTGCAGGATTACATTTTCAACAATTGTGCAAGAATTGAATTAAATTAAAAAACCCTGAGCAAAGCGATGATTAGAGGAGAGCGGACTGATCTGAAGCTTACTGTAGCTAATCACTTGTCTGTGTGCATATTGTATTGATGCACATACTGTAATGTATTGTTTTTAAAAAAAAGAATATATTTTTTTAAACGGCAGCTTGAATTGCAGCTTTAAACTTACTACTGCACTGTACATTATATTTACCTTCATTATAAACTCCAAACGGGTTGAGATGAGCCACTGTCACTCCCGTAGTCTGCATTATAGTTGACAGGTGATACATGGCCTGCTACACCTGTAGATGACAGCTGAAGAAGCTGGAAATCTTTTTGATACATGCAAGTTTGCTGGTACCTGTATGTGAAACCAGTCTCACGTTGTAAATTTTGCAGGTATTCCAGCAGGGACAGGTAGCCAGGATTGCTGTTCACCAGGTTTTCACTGATGGTCGGACCATTATTGTAAACTGGTGCTGGTGCCGGTGCTGGTGCTATTGCTGGTGCTGTTACATTGCTGGATTGGGATTGACGAATTTTATATGGAATAAACCCGACCTTTCTCCTTTTGAAGTTGCCATGATCAAACATACTATAAAAATCAGGGACGACACTCAATACCCTATTGTATTGTATGTCTTTATTTGTATAGCGGGATTGATGTACATAGTGCTTCACTGTAGTAATACACATGGTAATCATATAAATAACAAATAATATAAATAACAGGTCATGGGAATAAGTGCTTCAGACATAAATGTAACATTTAGGAATAGGAGTCCCTGCTCTGAGGAGCTTAAAATCTAATTGGTATGTAGGAGGAACGTACAGAGACAGGAGGAGGGGATTTGGTAAGTGCTTCTGCAGGGGGCCAAGCTCTATGCATCATGTGTCTAGTAATATCTACGGTGCTACTCATATGCTTCTTTAAGCAAGTGTGTCTTAAGGTGGGCCTTAAAGGTGGATAGAGAGGGTGCTAGTTGGGTATTGAGGGGAAGGGCATTCCAGAGATGTGGGGCAGTCAGTGAGAAAGGTTTAAGGCGGGAAAGGGCTTTAAATACAAAGGGGGTCGATAGAAGACATCCTTGAGCAGAACGCAAGATTTGGGATGGTGCATAGCGAGAAATTAGGGCTGAGATGTAAGGAGGGGCAGAAGAGTGTAAAGCTTTAAAAGTGAGGAGGAGAATTGCATGTGTAATACGGGATTTGATAGGAAGCCAGGAGAGCGATTTCAGCAGGGGAGACGCTGATACAGATTTAGGAAAGTGTAGAGTTATTCTGGCCGCAGCGTTGAGGATAGATTGTAGGGGAGACAGGTGAGAGGTAGGAACGTCGGACAGCAGAAGGTTACAGTAGTCGAGACGGGAGAGAAGGAGGGCCTGAGTCAGAGTTTTAGCAGTCGAGCAACAGAGGAAAGGGCGTATCTTTGTAATATTGCGGAGGAAAAAGCGACAAGTTTTAGAAATATTTTGAATGTGAGAGGAGAATATGAGACAGGAGTCGAGTGTGACCCCTAGGCAGCGTGCTTGGGCTACTGGGTGAATGATGGTATTTCCAACAGTAATGTGGAAAGTAATGTATTTCCAACAGTAATGTGGTAAGGCCAGGTTTGGGGGAGTATGAGGAGCGCTGTTTTTGTCATGTTAAGTTTAAGTCGGCGGAGGACCATCCAGGATGATATTGCAGAGAGGCATTCTGAGACTTTGGTCTGTACAGCTGGTGTAAGGTCAGGGGTTGAAATGTAAATGTGTGTGTCATCAGCATAGAGGTGATATTTAAACCCAAGGGATGTGATTAGGTCACATAGGGAAAGTGTGTACAGAGAAGAGAAGAGGTCCCAGGACAGAACCCTGCGGCACTCCCACAGAGAGATCTATGGAGGAGGAGGAAGTGTTAGCAGAAGAGACACTGAAAGTATGATGGGAGAGGTAAGAGGAGATCCATGATAGAGCTTTGTTACAAATACCAAGAGTATGGAAAATGTGGAGGAGAAGAGGGTGGTCCACTATGTCAAATGCTGCAGAGAGGTCGAGTAATTTGATACAGAGTGTACCCTCTTGTATCTCCGGCAGGAGGGGCAATGCGAAAAAAAGACTGATCGCTACTTAAGGTTTTTCTTATTGAACGCTTCAACCCACGAACGTCAGGTGAAAATTTGGAAAAATCGTAGTTCAAAATGAAATATTGATATATTTCTGCTACAGTCGCCATGTTATCTGATGCAGCATTAATTGCAGAAAATATTAAAAATGCATAAGTACAGTCAGGTTTTTTTATACATGTCTGGTGTACTCATGGTGTCCAGTCCAGTCAGCAATTGTGCAAGGATACTGTAGGGATGTAGAAAAAATCACACAGCTTTGAGTTGTAAACGTTTTGATTATGAAGCGCCTAAATTTGATAACGTATTCAAGGTCGAATCACAGTGGACCACTGTGGCACTGTAGACTTGGTTTTTATCTGGTTTTTAAACACCTGCAAATTGACACAGTAGCACGGAAATGTATAAATTACAATTCATTAATTTCTGCCACCTGGCGGATATGCGAAGAATTGCACCCAAGGAATCCGAAATCATTCAATTAAAACAGATCAACCGCAGTAAACCGCGGTGCCTGGCGGTGTGAAGGTGGTGGGAAGGCGGAGTGAACGTGGAAATGCGGCGTGAATACCGCGTGGAAAACAGCAGAGCACACGAAAACGGATTCGTGATCTGTTCGAATAACAGCCGCTGCATCTGTATACTGCCCCTCGCTCACTTTGGCCTTCAGGAGAAGGCTTCCTAAAAGTTGCCAGAATCACCCTGACTTATTTTGGGGCCCGAGCTTTAAGCCATGCTGTTACTTCTCTCTGGAACTCACTGCCTTGTATATTTTGAGAGATACCCCCACTATGCAATTCTTCAAGATTTACCTGTTTACCTAGGCAAAGAATGGCAATAAGATTTCTCCCTAAGTCAGCATCATTCCCATGTTTACCTATTTGAGTATCCCTATACATTTCCTTTAAAAAATATGTCTAACCTTTTCGTAAAGATATCTATTGTATCTGCCATCACAGTCTCCATGTGTAATACATTCCATATTTTAACTGTCCTTAGTATAAAGAACCCTTTCATTTGTTGCTGGTGAAATCTCCTTTCCTCCAATCTCAAGCGATGACCTTGTTTTGTTAGTACTATTCTTGGCACTGTATGAAAAGTTCTCTTAAATGTCCTGTATATCATGACCCTGAAGGTATTTGTAAAGATTGTATTGCACTATGTTTGCCTTCCTGTCTCTTTTTTTGATTTTGGAAGACCTGTAGATTTTGAAAATAACCCTTGAAGCATCTATTAAGTATTTATACTTACCCTGCCTGATGTAAACCTCCACTTGTGAGGTTATTATCAGCCATGTCCCTATATTTATTTATATTTTCAAAGAACGTGACACTATTTTTATGTTCTCTTTTTCTCCTATAGGCTGCGATTATAGTGCTTGCGATAGCGACGTCACGTCAAAACAAATGCATTGCCGCCATTGCGTGCCCTTATAGTAAGCGTGACGTGACGGCGTGATGGCTTGGTCGTTTGTGGGGCGTCATTCTCACTTGGGTTGTACTGTATTATTTTTATATTGTGAAATTACATGTTCAAGTCTGTGAAGCCACTTTAATTGTTGTTTTCCCAAATACATAGACTTAGATTTATCTGTATTAAACATAATCTCTAAGTCTCCAGTTTATCCAAGTATGATTTTACTACCATACATAATTTTATGTCATCAGCAAGGATTGACTCTTTGCTCACTTTGCCAATCTCATGGTCATTAATAAACAAATGAAAAATTAAGGGTCCCAGCAGTGGCGTAGTCAGAAATGCGCTGGCCCCAGGGCAAAAATAATTTCAGGAACCCATTATGAGCGAACATATTCCGTAGATTCAGGAGTTTCCATCGGCTCCCCCAGCGTGTTGATGGCCCTGCGAGCCCCCTCCCCTGTTTTTACACCTCCTCACTCTGCTCTATTCACCCCTCTCTCCTCATGTATTTCTCTCCCCCCTCTTACACCCCCTACCTCACTACCCCCTTTTTCCTCTCACACTCCCCCCCTCGGCTATCACTCAGTAACTGCTCCCCCCCCCGCCTCCTTCCACACTCAATCCAGCTCCCTCAATACTCCCCTCCACCCCCTGGTCACACACATACAATTTCCCCACACACATACAATTCCCTCTACATTACAGTACCCACCCCCATACACAAATTAGAATAACCACCTACACACACACTACAATAACATCTCCCTGACCCCCCACACAAGTGGTTGAAAGACACTGGTGTACAGTATACTGCACAGTAACTTCTTTTAATACAGTTAAACATAGACACTTGTGTAAAGAATGACAGAAACTATTTAAAAAATGCTCTAATAAAAAGATTGTTTTCACGTTACCTCAATTGCTTGCACTGAGGCACATACAGCACATTGACAGACACTGAATCACACACAGCACACTGACAGACACTGAGGCACAAATAGCACAGAGAGCAAACTGTAACTGACAAATTTCCACACAAACACGCACAGCATACTGACACACAGAAGCACACTGACAGACTGAACGAAAAAGGAAAAGTACACCGCAAACCAGTGAATTAAAAATAAGAAAAAATGTGAAAACCCAAATAATCACAGAATAAATGGTGATAGGCGGCTGCCAAAGTTATAAGACTGACTACCTATGTCAGATATAATAATGTGCAAAAAAGAGAAATCAATTCGGTGCCTAATATTGAAAGTCTCAGGATGATGTAACTCATATAATGTAAATACGACTGTTCGGTTTTCAAGTATAGACAAATGTCCTGGACACTCCAAATGGAAATCAATGCAGACGTGTTCTCAGTACATGAACAAAGAGAAAAGAACAGAACATGGCATAATACTGTTTAGCAAGTGTAAAAGCACACAATGTGTAATGGTAGACTGAGTGTCTTAGAGGTATTACAGTAGGTCATATAAACATAGAGAAGATAAGTAAATACAGAGAGAAACATTTATTATAAAAATTAATTAAAATACAAAATAGAATGCAAAAAAGACAACAAATTGATGTGTCATGCAATCGAAGATTCCAATGGTGGACCACTGCGAAAAATCAGATCCCTACTTACGAGACAGAGCCCTACTTACGGGTAGGATATAGGTGATGGATATGTTAGGAGAATATCCTCTCTCATCTAAGGCAAAGCAGCAACAAAACTCCTCGTGGTGCACCGCGTCCCAGTGTTGGCGGGAAGATGTTCCTCCACAGAGACAGAGCTGAAAAATGCCGGTGTCCACGCCTTGTTCTCCTGATGTCTCCTGCTAACTCCACTGGCTCTTCTCTCGGCTCTTGGGAGAGGAGGGAAAGCCGGTTCCGGTATTCAGAGAATCACCTGGAGGCTGTAGTCTAGTGTCAATCTCAGTGCGCTAGACAGTGTGGGCTATGCAGGGCCAATCAGGAATAACCCATACGCGTTTCACAAGTTAACTCACTTCTTCAGCGGTGAAACACACAGACTGAAACACACACAGCAAATTGACACACACACACAGCAAATTGACACACACACAGCAAATTGACACACACACATGCACAACAAACTGACACACAAACACACACACAGCAAACTGACACACAAACACCCACAGAAAATTGACACACAAATACACACAGCATACCACAGCACATAGGTACTCCTCCCCCTGATATTATGGAGTGCAGGGGCGGGCAGAGTTCTGCAACTCTCTGCCTCAGTTCCGGCCCCAGCCTCTGCTGCCTTTTCTCTGCAACATCCCCTCCTCCTCCCCTCGCAGCTCCCGATACAGATGGCAAGTTGCAGTTAAGGAGCCCGGAGGAAGAAGGGGGCCATGACTTCTGTGGTCATTGGCTAGACTACTGGGCCAAATGTCTCAGCTCTCCCCCCTATCGGTGACCCTGAGCGTGCCCTCCAAGAGCACTGGCCCCCAGAATTTTCCTGGGCTGCCCAGGCTTCAGCTATGCCCCTAGGTCCCAGTACCAATCCTAGAGATACAGTACTCCACTTACAACTTTAGCCTGACCTTAAAAGGTTCCATTTACAGTATGAGAACTCTCTGCTGTCTATCCTTCAACCAGTTTTGAATCAATATGCAAATATTTTTTACCCAGACCAATATTTCCTTTATTTTGTACAATAACCTCTTGTCTAGCACCGTATCAAAAGCCTTGGAAAATCTAAGTAGCCCACATCAGCTGCATTGCCCTGGTCTAAATTCCTACTTACGTCCTCAAAGAAACTAATAAGGTTCATTTGGCATGAGCTATCCCTCATAAATCCATGCTGTCTACTACTAATAATTTTGATATTCAATAGGTATTCTAATTATTTTCCCATAACCACCCTACAAGTAGTTTCCCCAGTATTGATGTCAAGTTTACAGATCTGTAATCCCTGGGTTGTGATCTATTTCTCTTTTTAACCATAGGCACTACATCTGCTTTACACTAATCTTGTGATACTGAACCTTTGGAAATGGAGTACGTGAAATAAATAGAACGGTCTATAGCTCCTCAAGAACCCTAGGGTGTATAGTATGCCATCGTGCCAGGCGCTTTATTTACCTTCATTTTATTTAGCTGTCTTTGCACTGCTTTCTATGGTAACCAAACCTTAGTAAATGTTGAGGTTGTGCAATGGACTCTTCTTCTGTATATACAGAGGCAAAAAATATATTTAATACTTCCACCTTCTTGTTAGCTCCAATAATTTGCCTGCTCGTCTCATACTGAAAGAGTCATATACTCGCTTTCAATATTTTAGTTATTACTGTGCTAATCTGCCCTTTTACAATGTGTGTTACATTCCTTATCATTCTGATTTTATGACCCTTTCCTTCTGTCTTTCTTAATCTAAATGTCTGCCTCTTCCTTTCCATTTCTTCCAATGCTTTACTAGCCAATAAGGTGGGCAACGGGGTTAGTAGTGCATTGTTTCAATGTTTTAACAGCTTTGGTGCCTGTGGTATGCCTGGGTAACACAGGCATCAAATGGGTTATTGTTTTTCTATCAAAGACTTCTGTAATAATAGATATTACGGAAGCCTATGACAGAAATATCGTAAGGCTAATCAGCTAATTAACGCATTATTAATGGTCTTGTTAATTCCCACATCACGAATTTGGCCGAATATTGCACCTGATAAATTATTGCTGCAATGTTGATGCATGCCAACATAAAATTGCGGTAATAAAGCGCGCCTTTTTTTTCCTACCAGGTGGGATATTAATTTCACTTTAACAGAGTTTGATGTATCCGAACCATTATCTACTATCCACCCACTTTCAGTATCAGAGCGCCTCCATCAGGGAAATATGCAATATCAATAAGTGCCTATAAATACACATGAATTAAAAGAGACACCTGTGAATATAGTTATTAATGGACACTTGTTTCTATTATTACCCCCATTCCAAACAACATGCATTAATTTCTATATCTAAACATGACCAGTCCTTTGCCCATAACTCTTCTATCTAGAAGATTTCTCTTTGAAGAATGCATGTACAGTATCTCAATCTCATCCCCTTGTTCTTTTTTTTCACTATCTCAATACAGGTTACAAGAATAATGTGCAGCTTCAATATAATGTTTACCATGGCATTCTATATATCCACATTTGGGTGGCACTTTTATTTTGACTAATTCTATTTTTCAAAGGTTTTCCGGCTGATATAAATTCTGGAAAAAGAAAATTTTAACATTAATATGACACCAGCTGTAGAACAATTGCTAAAATAATTTTATTTTACTTGGCTTCCCCAGAAAATCAAACGGGAAAGTCTTGGTATCATAGGTGTTATAACATTGTGTGTATTGTCTACATCTACAGTACTGTACATATTTCTGCCTTCAATCACACAGATAGAAATCTTGACTGTATATTACCAAGAAGTTTCACAATTATATATTAATATATTTATCCATTGCTTGGTAAATACCACAAACTATTTCATACTGTACATTCCTTATTATACACGTTATTGCAACGTTTGGTGTGTCCCCACAGGTGAAATGGTGCAAGAGCCCTGGCCCCTACTCGCACGAGGCTGATTCAAAACAATGACCACTTCTCATGCTGTCGCGTCGTGCATGTCTTCCTGCAGAGCGCCCAGCATTGCCATAATGTTGGCTACATCTGTACGTTGATTCTTCCTTTTTATAATGTATTTGTTTTTATGTGTCAATATTTTCACAAAAATAACCTAGAGAATTATATACTTTCAGTAAAAAGGACGAGTGCAGTGAGTTGTATACTTTGGGTGAATAGTTTATACCGGTATGACATGTTAGATATCAACATATTTGTGTAGCATAAAAAGATGTGTGATAAGTAGGGTAGGCAGAAAAGACAGTAAGATTTGCACACATAATCTATGACCCCATCAGCATTATCTTTATTGTACAACTGCAAGAATTACTCCTGCTTCCCACCTATGATAAAAAAAAATAACTGTAGGCAGTACCATACTGTACTTTTAAGTAATTTTTACATTGTTATGTCATTCACTCACTGCAAATAAGAATATTCACATGGGGGAATTGTCATGGAGGCAGAGAGTATAATCAAAGAAATTAGTAAAATAGTCAATGAGGAAATAAGAGACCAATACTGATGTTCCAAAAAAATGATGAAATATATTCAATATAAGAATCACATTGTAAGAAAAAAAACCTGACAATCAACATGCATGAATTTTGGAGGGTGACACCCTAGTGCAGGAATGGCCAACTCCAGTCCTCAAGGGCCACCAACAGGTCAGGCTTTCAGAATCTCCCTGCTTTAGCACAGGTGACTCAATCAGTGGCTCGGTCAAATGAAACAGACTCAACGTTTCGGGCTTGGAAAAGAGCCCTTTATCAGACTCTGGAAAAAGAGCACATTTTTAAAATAATAATAATAAATCCAAAACCTAATCTACAACAAAAATAAATGTGTTTTGGTAGAACCAAAATATAAAAATATTTTAGAATCAGAACACCATCCAAAACATTAATGTTTATTAAAACAGAAACCAATACTAAACATCAGTGAAACTGACCATCCGTACTCTCTTCATACATGACATAATTATTACATGTAGTTATTATTGTGAAAATAACTAAACTTCTGCGGGTCTGAGCATCTTACTCACTAAGCGTGAGTCTTTGTTTTAGTAAAAAAAAAAATACTGTCACTTTCTATATCCTATCATGCAGTGCATACAAAGCTAATGAGAGCTGTTGTCACAGCAGGTTGTAAAGGTCTTCTTATTTCAAGCTCCTTTTAACTGCCGTTAGCCACTGAGTGATAATTCAATAGAAACAAGCTTTAAAGGTGAAATTCACAATTAAAAAACTCACTCATCTGCATAAAATACTCTCTCATATTACAGTACCTATTTTTCCATAATTCACAGCTTTCCAGATTCATCCACAAAAGACAAAATACAAATAATACATTAGAAAATACATCATGAGAAATAATAGTTGGATTTAGAGTTCACACAGAGAGCAGAGTGTTAGATGTCTCTCTTGGTGAGAATATTGAGGCCAAAGCTCCCTATATGGTGGAGTTTAATAGCAAAATACAAAAACTAAGCCATGTTGCACCAGAAATAGTGTTGGACCATGAAATGGCTATTTTTGTAAATATGTGATTTTACTTAGGGAAATGTTATGGACCAGATAAGGGGACTTAATTGTACTATGGCTAAAAGGAATTTGCTCTGATTCCACAAATGAGGTAGCAGAGATGATAAGGTCATAAAAGAAAGCTTTTTGAAAGTGTAAACAAACGCGGTTAGAAGAGAACAATGAATAACCGTGGCTGCAGGGATCAACCTCACACTGGCACCATTTGCATATACCGTTGCAGCTTTATATTGTGTGACAATGGAAGCCATATTGGATTTTTTTTACAAAAGAGCTTGATATCTCAGTAACATGAGGCACGGAAGGTGAAAGTATTAGGGTTCTGCTCTGAAAAACAATTTAGATCATTAATAAAAAATAAAATTTTTTAGAAGACTGCTGCTTTAAAGAACAATATTTCACTGAAACCATTGCCTGTACAGTCAAATTAAAAACATGCATTTTTTAGTGTATCTAAGTCCCAATATGGATTGAATATAACGTGTGACTTTAGTGTTTTTTTGTAGAGTGCTTTTCAGTAAATATTAGTTGTTTTTTACCCTTGGTAAAAAAAAATGTTTTAAAATTAACAAGCCAGTATATCTTCTTTCTCTGTCAGTTATGCTAATTCAATCAATATTTTTACTTACAAGCTCTATAAACTTCACCTGTTGTCATTAGTGTCACATGCCCAGAAGATGTATTCTGTGTGTACTGACTCCCGTTGGAGATGTTATTAAGTGAAAAATATGTTTTTGTTTTAAACATTTTTTTCTCTTTGTGGTTATTATCAATCCTTTCATCTTTAGGCCTTCAGAATCTGGTGCAGGCATATACCCAGGAGAGTATTACAAGGGATGCAGCAGTCCTGCATTTGGAAGTTTTCTCTCTCTAAAGAAAATACAGAATTTGGATGGGAGTAGCGCCAACTTTTTATAAAACAGGCTTAATTCTAGCCATGATATTTGAAGCTATTGCAAAGCAGTACTAATTTAACATGCCAGTAAGCTATGATAATGAGATATACAACAAACTTATTTTTTGCATACAGTATAATTAGGTTTGTGGATATGCATTAACCTCACGTGAAATAACGTCTGTTAATGTTTTTGACAAGAGCCCATTATTAGCTCCAAGTTAATGACTCTCTGGATCTCTGGGTCATAGACAGAACTAAATCAATTACCACTTTTGCACAGTGTCTCTTTTGCATCATCTCTTGTGCAGAATTGTTTATCCGAAACACTATTTTTGGGATAGGGGGTTAAAAAGAAAAATGTAAACAAAAAAATATTTCACTAAAAGATAATGAGTGGGATCAGTATTAAAGTTGAAAATTACTACACAGCTTGGTAAATGTATGCAGGAGACGGACAGGTTGATCAGTTCTGAGTTTGTTCACCCAAATAAATGTAATTAATTGGTTAAAGATAGTGGGTAGTGCAGTTCAGTACTGATGTCGCTAGAAGAGACTACAATATTGTGTGCGTATGTAGCCCCGAGGTATATTTTCACTTTCTGACCCCCCTCCGCGAGTGCCGTGTGGTAGCGGGTGCCGCTGGAGGCTGCGACGGACCCGCCGGCACTTTGCGAGGGTGGGGGCCAGAGCAGGGAGCAGCGCTAGGTATCGCGGCGCAGGCCGGTTGCCGGGGACGCGATCGGGCCGTCGCTAAGGCCGCGATCGCGTTGCCACCGGCTCGGCGGCTTGAGAAGAGGGCGCCGCCATTGCGCGTTAGCTCGCGCATGCGCAGTAGGCACAAAGTGCAGGGAAGGCCCCAGAGAGATCGCGCGAGGGCAGGACAGGGAATAGAGAGGTTGAGGCGGCCATTAGGGGTTCGCGCATGCGCAGGGCAAGTGCGCACGCGGCCCCAATACATAGACAGCCCCCTGGGAACTACAATTCCCAGGAGGCTTAGGGAGACAGGCATCAGGTGCCTGAGTGTGGCCAATAAGGCTGGAGGAAGCTCAGCCCGGGAATATAGATAAATTTCCCGGGCTTTGCATGCGTCAGTCAGGAAGAAGCAGAGGAAGGAGTAGGAAGGTGCAGGGAGCGCGTGGCTCCTGCATCAGGTAAGGGTCCTCCCTAGATTCCCAGGCAGGCCCCAATTCCCGGGTAAAGGGTAGGGGGTAACTGAAGAGGGACGCCTTAGCTAGGGAGGTGACCCTTGAGTGTGGAAGGTGCTGGTTTGGCAGTGTCGCAGCGGAGAGTGCTGGGGGCACTGTCAAAGAGGCACGGTGTGCTAGCAGTGTGTTTGCTGCGGGATCCAGGGGCTGTGTGTGATTGCAGCTGCCTGTGAGTAGTGTCGCTGTATGTGCTGGGCACAGTGCGTGCAGTGTGTGTGAAGTGTGGATCCCTGCAGGCTGACAGTGTGTGCGGTGTGTCAGCTGCAGGTGAGTTGGGAATAGTTAGTAGCAGTTACAGTTAGGACTGGGTAGCTGGGGGAAGGGGGGCAGGTTATGTCCACAGGCCCTAGGAGTTTTCCCTAAGCCATCCCAGGTTGCGGGTTCCTCAGGGACAGGCCCTAGGTTAGGGTTGCTGTCGCTCTAGCAGTGGTTAGTGATAGGGATAGCGGCGGTTGCTGTTCCCACGCGGTTGGTGTTGCCGTGGTCCGGTTGCAGTTCCCGTTGAGCGGTGGGACCCTCGTTGGGGTCCACCGGCAGAGTACCTGGAAAGGATCAGACGGACGTCTGACCCTTTGAGAAGAAAGTTGCGGTCCCGAGCATCGGAGTGCTCGGAAGGTATCTTCATTATTATAAAGTGCACCAACTGGGCCCTAGCTTAATATAGTGACTGCGCAGTCACCCACGACCTCCGTAGGAGTTACGAGACATTGGGTGTGGGGTGATCACAGGACACTTGGTTGGGGAACACCAGACATTGGGTTGAGGTGATGCGGGTAGAGCATCAGGTTATGTTATGTGATGTTATGTAATGAGTTATATGTGTGTGTTAAGTAAAGAGTTAGTATTGTTTATCTATAAGTGTTATTGTATTTCTTACTCAGGGCTATCTTTCCTAACGGGGGATCCTGGGTAAGTGGAGGCGCTGCACCAAGTAAGGGTAAGGGTTTCCCCAGGCTCCCAGCTAGCGGAGGCTCAGATCTCCTGGAGCCACACAGGTTATGCAGTACCAGTAGTCCCTTAGAGCAGGTGTGTTGCAGGGAAAGGGACCGGTTAGACCACGAGGGGCCAATGTGATATTGGGTGGGTCGGCCGGTTCACAAAAATGGCTACACGTATAAAATAGGTACCACTGTTGTTGTTCTACTCGTGGTAGACCGAGGTTCTCCCAATCAATGCCTATGGAGGTCCTATACTGTAGCATACACTTTCTGTGTAATAGATACAGTGGGTCTTACCCTGTAGAAGAATAAAGGGAGAGGAGAACCATCCATGGAAACTCACTATGCTTAAGAGTAACTCTAGCGCTCATGTCTTCCTCCGACAGGGCCCTCAGCCTCCCATCTAGAGGAGAGCTACTTCTATATTAAGATTTCCTCCTCCCTCTGAGTCCATCCATGGATTCCAATTACCTGCAAACTTACTGCAGTTTTCTCTTAGAAAAGCCGTGATTCTTTCCAATTGTCACAATGTGCCAAATTCTATTCTTAACCATGTGCAAGTCCGAGGGGTTTGGCCTCTTTCAGCATGCAGCACCTGGCTGCTTGGAGGATCTCACCTACTAGTTTGGCCTTGGATCCATGTAAGTCTTGGAAAGGCCTGAACAACAGGACCGCCCAGGGCTCAGGTCTGAGTGAAACACCCAGGAGGGTAAAACAACCAAGCTCTGTTGGCCAAAGCCATGGAAGCAGCTGTCTTGAAATGTGAGATTTATTGTATGCAGCCAGACCGGGGTCACATACCAATGGAATAGTAAAGTGTAGGCAAAACGTATAATATATAGACAGCACTATAATAATCTTCTCTAAGAAGAAATATTCTAGGAAGATGGGGCAGAGGGAACAGAGAGGAACCCTAAATCTCACAAAAGTAGAACCAAAATACACCAATGGTTCGCAGCACTCAGAGAACATTTGGAGACAAAAGTAGTATTGAAAGGAAAAAGTATTTTGCTCATATGGTAGATGAGGCAAGGTAGCAACCTGGTTGTTATTTTCTTCAAAATTGGGTGAATGTATGAGTATAGCAATGGGTCTGCCGAAGCACATCCTGCCCCGAAACATTGCCCCCCTTATTTATTTATTTTGTTCTCCCGGCGCTTTATTTAATTTCCTCTAGTATTCTTCTCTTCTGTTGTCATATTTTGCACTCCTCCCCTGGCTTAGTTTTGTCTAATCCTAATGTAGCTTCAGAAAGCCTCAATTCCCTGTGATAGCAAAATTCCCAAAACGGGCGAGTAGCCGGCGAGGTGATGATCGCCTCTTTTAAAAGGGCTTTCCCGTCAATTTCTTTCAGCTGCAGAGACAGCTGCACAGAGAGAGCCGCCTCTCCCTGCGCATAGACAAAATAGTAATGGGGCTGAGCACTGCAAAAAATGAGGCTGGCGGTACAAATAAAATTAGTTCACTTTATATGGCTAGATGCCAAACCACTAATAAAACGAAAAAGAAGTCCTCTGGCGCATTTCCCTCCTGTGGCGCTTTATTAAGAGTGACTTACGTTAACCTAAAACTTCCCTAAATAGAGAACTCAGCGCGATATCAGTGTTCGTTCTCCCCCCCTACTCGGGTAAGAAAGCGAATCAGGTGGACAAAGGCGGGAACCTAAAGATGGTAACACTGAATTCACCTAGAGGTCTGCTATACAGAGATTTAACCAATGAAATCATGCCTGTTAACTCTTATGTTAGTTCCATTGATGTTCAAAACAATGTAACATTGCATAAATAACTCGATACATAGTATAGTATGTATACAGCTGAGTCTATTTGCAGAAAGATGATATTGTAACTATATGCGAAAAAAACAGGCATGATAGGTATTTGTAAAATACACAAAAACAATAAAAAAATTGATAGAAACACATGTAATAAAAACAAAAAATATATAAATAGAAATAATAATGAAAACCAAAAACGAAAAACAAAATACGCACGATATACAGGTAAACCCCGTTATAGCGCGGTCCTCGGGGGCCACCCGATACGACCGCGCTAGACCCGGAGTCGCGCTAATTTTTAAAAAAAAATCGTCACCGCGCGCCTGATCGGGAGGGAGGGAGTGAGGAGGGAGGGAAGGAAGGAAGGAAGAGGTGGCCGGAAGCCCTACACGTCCCCTAGAAACGGCGAGTCCAGCCACAACCTGCTCCTTACCTCCCACCACCGGCATCCATTTCCACCCCCCCAGGCTCCCACACCTACCGGCCCTTCGTGGCATAGCCCACGCGGCCCTCCGAGTCCCGGGCTGCGCATTTTTTGCTGTGCACGGTGAGCGGGCGGCGCGCGAGAGGCATTGTGGAAACCATGGACCCATCTAGCCACAGTCTAGTGCTGCTTCAGCAGCTGAATATGCAGCGGGAGTTTGGTTTCCTTTGCGACTGCACAGTTGCTATTGGGAATGTGTATTTTAAAGCACACCGATCAGTACTTGCAGCCTTTTCAAACTACTTCCGTATGATCTTCATCCACCAATCCAGTGACCCAATCCAGTCCTCACTCACACCCCCCCTCCTCCCGACACCCCCCCTCCTCCCAACACCCCCCCTCCTCCTGACACCCCCCCCCCTCCTCCTGATGCCAGCTCCGCTCCGATCTCAGCAGCCGACACCAAAGGTAGGGAGGGGGAGTGGGAGGTGTGGTGTAGTGTGCTGTGAGTGCTGTGAGAGTGTGTTGTGAGTGCTGTGTGAGTGTGCTGTGAGTGCTGTGTGCTGTGAGAGCTGTGTGCTGTGAGAGTGTGCTGTGAGTGCTGTGTGCTGTGAGAGTGTGCTGAGTGCTGTGTGCTGTGAGAGCTGAGTGCTGTGAGTGTGCTGTGAGTGCTGTGAGTGTGCTGTGTGCTGTGAGAGTGTGCTGTGAGAGTGTGTGCTGTGAGCAGTGTGCAGTGTGTGCAGTGTGCAGTGTGTGCAGTGAGAGTGTGTGCAGTGAGAGTGTGTGCTGTGAGCAGTGTGCAGTGAGTGTGTGCAGTGAGAGTGTGTGCAGTGAGAGTGTGTGCAGTGGTGCAGTGAGAGTGTGTGCAGTGAGACTGTGTGCAGTGAGAGTGTGTGCAGTGAGAGTGTGTGCTGGGAGTGTGTGCAGTGTGCTGTGAGCAGTGTGCAGTGAGAGTGTGTGCAGTGAGAGTGTGTGCAGTGAGAGTGTGTGCAGTGAGAGTGTGTGCAGTGAGAGTGTGTGCAGTGTGCTGTGGACTGTGTGCAGTGAGAGTGCGTGCAGTGAGAGTGTGTGCAGTGAGAATGTGTGCAGTGGTGCAGTGAGAGTGTGTGCAGTGAGAGTGTGTGCAGTGAGAGAGTGCAGTGTGTGCTGTGTGCAAAAAAAATAAAAAAAATAAAATAAAAATTTAATTTAAATTTTTTTTAAACGGGGGCCACGTGAAAACCGCGTAATAACCGATTTCGCGTTATAACGGGTCGCGCTATAACGGGGTTTACCTGTATAAGAAAATATTATACGAACGAATCCTCATACAATTGATAATAATGGGATCCTAGCACAATAATAATACAGTAAATGTGCTTAGTGTATATATTGAGAACAAAACAGTGCATGTCCCACATGGGGCCAAAAAAATTACTCCCCAAGTTGACTACACTGCAATGGTCCCTCTATATAATCAGATATTAATCAATAACATCGGGTTCAGATCATCAAAGAACGAATTATCTAAAAGGATAGATCATTTATAATCTGTGTTGACCACAATAATATGTCATTGTTAATGATTAGGTTAAACAACCATTTTTTATATACAGTATATAGAAAGACTAAAATAGATGAATACATGCAATCTGACTTATTATTATCCTAAAGAAAATATATATAATTTGAAAAAGTATACATATCATGGGTCAATGAAGAAAAGAGACCACTAGTTGACATAACTATAGTTATTAAAGATAATCAACAGATAATGCACAAAGTGTAGTCTGACAAACTACTGGACAAAATTGCATGTATGGTATATAGTGAATCTTTTAAACAAGTCCATTCTCAAACAATCATATAATTATGTATCCATGTGTATTTATTACTGAATGAATATTCAAATACTTACTTATAAGACTGATTTTTTTCTAATTTTGCTCACAGATCTAAATAATTTTTTTTAAGAAATAGAAATTGTTTATCGGACACACCATATAGCTAGAAAGATATTATATTAATAAAGATAATGGATACGTGAGCACAATGCAAAGACAGTGGAGAAAATAATTCACTTAATGGATGATAATACTTTAAGAAAAAAATATTAAATAAATATATACATCAGACAATATGTGTCCCCAACAAACTCAACTAAAGAAAAGTTTCAATTCTCAGTCTAGATTAATTCCTGTTGGATGTAATGCATCCATGGTGAATATCCAGAACATCTCTCGTTTATTGAGCATGTCCAATCAATTACCCCCACGAATGGGGGCATGAACATGCTCAATACCCCAGAAAGTAAAGTTCCCGATACCCCCCATGTTGCAGTTGGTGAAGTGTCTAGACACTGGGTGTAAAAGGTCCCCTTTCTTGATGGAACGGATGTGTTCCATGATCCTTGTTTTAAAGGATCTAATGGTATGTCCGATATAACATTTACCACGGCCACATTTTAAGATGTATACAACATGGCTGGTATTGCAGTTTATAAATGTTTGGATCCTTGTCTGGTTTTTAGGTTTTAAACAGTTAATTGTCTTGATGGTGGCAGCATATTGGCACATAATGAAATGTCTACATGGAGAAAATCCTTTTGGAATATTTCTAATTCCTCCTACTGTATATTAGAATTAAAAAAGCTTGGAGATATAGAAGCTGCCAAGGATTTGGCTTTCCTAAATACAAATTTAGGTCCTTCTTTAATTGTAGGATTACGTACACTGTCTAGCTTCAGAGTGTCCCAATGCTTAGAAACTATTTTATGTATAAGATCTGCCTGTCTACTTTGTTGTGTTATGAATAAAGTAGAGAATTTCTCATGAGACTACTGTTTCTGTTTTTGTGTGTCTCTATTCAACGACAGGAGATCTTTACAATCTATCTGTTTGACTGTTTCGAGAGCTTCATTGAGATGGGTACTTTTATAACCCCTGGTCTGGAATCTAGCAATTAGATCTTTAGATTGGGTCTCGAAATTTTTTTGTGTGGAGCATAATCTTTTTAACCTCAAAAGTTGTCCTTTAGGGATACCTCATTCAGAGGTCTCGCATGATTGATAGTGGCCATAAGGAATGTATTCCTTGAGTTTTACATTAATTATTTGTTTTGTTGGCTACTGGTTTAAATTAATTAATTTATTTTTTGGCTACTGATTTTATTTCTTTAATTGATTGGTTGGATAGATGTTGATTTATTTGCATTCTTATCCTTTAGAAATAACATAATTGGAATTATTTTGCTGTTTTAGTGATAGATTAATGTAATTGATGTGTAGTTGATGCTTTTTAGTTCTTTTATTGTTGGGGTGCTTAGGTGCTTGTGTATTTCTTTGATTATTGTGTATTTTTGGCCTTAATTATCTTTATTAGGTTGCCATTGAGTGATTTAGGGGCTTATCATGTCCATATTATATGGGTATGATATACCACTGTGCCAATCAATGGGTATAGTGGGGCTGGGGTAGGTGGTTAGGCCTCCTGGGTGGGTAGCGGGGGACGGGGTTATTCCCTTAATTACTATAGTGGTTATTAACCACTATGGTGTTTAAGGGGTTAGGGGCCATTAGATTGTATTCTTGCTGGCATCGGAAGACATGGACTTGCTGTATGCTGACGAGGATGCCCTTCATGATGGCAGGGGTAAGTTTAACATTTTATTTACTTTATTTCTGCTGGCTGGCTAATGTTTGATTTTATAATGAGCAAATACACTATTATCATTATCTGGATACTAGTCATTTTGCCCATTACTGTACTGGATGTGTTGGGGTAGGGGGGGGGGGGTTGTTGGGGTTAGAGGAGATGGGTAGTACGGTTGTTGTGTTTTGAAATATTTATTGTGGGTAGTGAGGATGGATGAAGGTGGCATTTGGCCCTTGGTGGGTGGAGTTACCACTTCATTACCACTATGGTAATGAAGGGGTAACTCCACCCGCAACCCCCCCGCAAGGCCTAAACACCCACCAAGGGCAAAATACCACCTTCATCCACCCCCGCTACCCACAATAAACATAGCAGTGGTATTTAACCCCTTCATTATTTATTATTTATTTATTATTTATTTATAAAATATTTTACCAGGAAGTAATACATTGAGAGTTACCTCTCGTTTTCAAGTATGTCCTGGGTGCAGAGTTAAGACAAATAATACATGGTTATAAATACAGTTACATAAATGAACAGGGTATACATTATATACAAGACTTTGCATGCACAGTTAAAGAAAATATATGTTATGGGCGTATGTAACAGTTACAGACCATATTAAAATGTGAGACAGCCTTAGATTTGAAAGAACTTAAACTGGTGGTGGATGTGAGAGTCTCTGGTAGGTTGTTCCAGTTTTGGGGTGCATGGTAAGAGAAGGAGGAATGGCCGGATACTTTGTTGAGCCTTGGGACCATGAACAGTCTTTTGGAGTCAGATCTCAGACGATAGGTGCTGCATGTGGTAGGGGTGAGGAGCTTGTTCAGGTAGCTAGGTAGCTTACCCATAAAGAATTTAAAGGCAAGACATTGCCTTAGTGGTTAGCCGCTAAGGTAATTAAATTGCCTGTAAATGCATTTTTATTGCATGGGATTCATGCATTCAAGCAGGGGGTCCTCTCTAGCCGCCTCTCAGCAGCTTCGCACCAGCCTTATGCCAACTTTTCCTGGGGTGAGGATTTTGGGAGAAACTCATGAGCTAATGGAGGCTACTAGATTTGCATGAGTTTAATAACCTGCCAATAAGTGGCTTATCGCGGGTCACCCGGCAATTTTTTTTTGACGGCTGAAAAAATTGGTGATGCATGCCTTTATCGCCCACTTATCGAGGCTTACAGAGTAGCAGTGGGCATTTTGGCCGAAAAGGC
Organism: Ascaphus truei; assembly: GCF_040206685.1. Lineage (NCBI taxonomy): Eukaryota > Metazoa > Chordata > Amphibia > Anura > Ascaphidae > Ascaphus > Ascaphus truei. Next base: position 63,071,261 of record NC_134487.1, read on the forward strand.
CTCGATAAGTGGCTTATCGAGGCTCATAGAATAAGCCCCCATATGTTTTAGTACACGCATCAAAAAGCTCCAGTCCAGGAGGTGAAAAGCCTTCTCCGCATCTAGGGATAGGAGAATTGAGGGGAAATTAATAAATACTTTTATTTAAGAATTAAACTTAAATCACAATCTTCTTCAAGTCACGTAAATAAAGTAGGTAATTTAAGCTTTAATGAATTATTTTTTATTTTTTCTCTAACCCCCAATAGAATACATAAGGCAGAGTAAATAGGTTATAATAAGGACAGCCGAGTGCTAGACAATAGGGTGGAGGAGGGGAGGATGTTGGTTTAATCAAAAGGCCATCATGAAGAAAAGTCAATGATAGGGTACTTAGAGAAAAAAAGAAAAAAAGCAGAGCTGTGTTACAGTATATTGCCTAGTAATATTTTTGTTGCATCAGGTAAGTATTACACTCACATTCGGTGAAATCAGTATAGGCATGTTGAATTACACAGAAATGTCTTACGGTTTCTGTATCGCTCTATTGTCCTGAGAAAAACACACCACCAGTCTAGGCCCAGCCAATGGTTGTAAGGAAGGGGGGGCAAAGATGATGTCACTCTCCTGCCTCCCCAATCAGGCTACGGAAGTCGGGAGAGAACACGGTACTCCTCGATCGGCAACAGGAACAAGTGAGAAAACCAATGCATTTAGTAGGTCATGCCTACTTCCTCAGAGGAATACTCTACTTAGTCAATGTGTCCTTCATATAGTTCCGCCAATGTGTTCTTAGAATTAAATAATTACTCTTTAATAACCCAATAAAAATATAATAATTGTGTTTTAGTATTTTTTTTTATATATACTGTATATATATATATATATATATATATATATATATAAATCAATATATATATAAAAGTATATATTGAAAAATATAAAATATGAAAAAATAAAAAGATGCTCAAAAATTATATACTTTCAGTTCCATTACACACCTCTACTAGGCCATGGAGAAGCTACATTAAAAGAGATGCAGTGTTTTATATGTACTGTAAGATCAACATTTTCATTAAAACCTGATGGAGTAAGGAGTATAGTCTACCATCCCCTCCCCTAGGGGAGGGATACAGATTGGCAGAGCCATGCACAAGTGTTAGGGTAGACCAGCCTCTCTCAAGGAGGTAGAGGCACAGACTAAATTTAGCAGTGCAGCTCCTTAAGTACAAGGCAAGTAGGTACCAGGTCTGAATCCATGATTGGACACACACAGGCCTAGTCCCACCGCCTCCCCTGCCACTCAAGAAGCTACTGTGAGTGGGGAAAACCCACGATTACTCCTGGCAGGCCTGCTTTTATCAGGTCTTACTGCCAGGGAGGGCAGAGTTAGTAGCCAAGGAAACCAGCCTGGCTACACTTACAATTTAAGTCAAATGTAAGAAACACTTTCTTATATTTAATGCAAACTGAAAATGGAGCAATGTGTAATAAAACAAACATCTGTTTCCACTTTTCTTACATTGATACATCTCCCACATTGATTTTTGCCTCATTGATGCACATTCAAACAAACATGACAAATCCTATTTACGTCATACTCATAACATGACCAAATTGCCGGACTTGCTGACCTTTTCACCCATTGACACAAACATCTTTTGATCAATTAATCATACTGTAGGATTCATTCATAGACGACCTTCATTTCTTCATGTTTACTCATTCTTAAATCTTTCTCTTATCTTTCAATCAAACAACCATGACCTTTTCTCTATAATGAGTTTCAATTCTTTCTTTACTCTTTTCTGTGTGCCTGGATTCTAAGAGCCAGATGATCAATTACATCCCTTCCTGGTCAATATCGGGATATATCAAAGTTTGACTTTTAAGAATTTCAAAAACATCTACTTAACCAGAAAGAAAACAATCTGGAAATTAGGGGTTGAAAAAATTATTATGGTTCTGAACAATGTTCTGTAACCAACAACATGTATATATGAAAATGCTGATGTGCCAGTGAAACAGTGCAGGGTCCAGCCAAACTGCAGTAAAAAAGGAAACCAGTCACAATAAATGCATAAATAGAAAAAAGAGAAGGTACAGTGCACGCTGTCCCAAAAATCTTTATGTCTTCAAAACAAGAATAGTCATCCCTCTGCAGCAACTATTCTCCCGTGATCACGTGGTCAATCGGAACATATAAAGCAAAAAAAAGGGGGCAAGAAGAAAAACGAAAACAAAATCAATTTCAATACAATAAAATTTACATAAAAAGGAACAAGTATCACCTACAATAAAAAAGGGATAGAACCAGTCATCAACTCATCGAAATAACACATTCATTGAGGGTTGGATCCTGGAGAAACCAGGACCCCACAATCTCATAGTCCCAGATCAAAATAGGGATTCAGTCCTGCTTGCAGTTGCTGTGTGCAAGGAACATAGCTTAGATTTGGCGTCCTCGTGGAGGTGAAGGGATGGCAGCTTCCGGGTATCCGTCATCACGTTATCGCTGCATGACGACCTTACCACAACGTGTTTCATGCCTAAATGACGCTTCATCGGGGGGTTGGTCTAAAAGATCCTAAGGCAAGGTTTAAATACCAAAAGGATATTAGCTTCAAGCCAATCAGGATCACACCAGGTAATTAGTAGTTAGCTGACCAATCAGCGTAGTGTCATGCCAAAAAGCACAGAAACGGCTTCACACATAGCAATACATATATTACAACCAAACAGCAAATATACATAAAACAATTATACATAAAACATAAAATGACATTGAAACATATAACAGAAATGAAAATAAAATAATGAATGAACCGATGAAACATATACTAATGCATATAATTATATAATTGTGCAAAGAGTGGTGTGAGATAAAGGCGCTTATCACCCTATCAGTGCTAACTCAAACAATTTAGTTGTGACTTATAGTGATAAAAAAACATGGAATGAAGTACATATAGCAATCACTTGCAAGTGCAAATAATCAAATGGTCAGTGTTAACCCCCTGCTTCTATCCTCTGGTGGGGTTGTCTTCACTCTTCCCCAAATGGTAGAACTGGTTGTCTCACGATCCAGGGGGAGCATAAGGGGAAAAAACACAAGAAAAAACTCTCTAAGTGCAGAGGAACAACATATGTAAATTAGGTTCCCTAGTGAATCTTGGCTCCTATGTCTTATCTACTCTCAGAAAAAAAGAGGTTTTCAAGCAGTGTAGACCAATATGGGTTGTGGAAATGATACTTGTAAACAGGCTCCGTCACTTTCAAGGTTGTACCCTCAGCGAGAGAAAGAGAGTGCACACATAACACAGATCATATGGTATAAAACGATATTTATAATTCTTTAAAATGCACACTTACAGTGTAGCCAGCATAAAACAGCATTGGTGACAAGTAGGCTGATAGTAATGACCGGGAGGACAGATCGCGTTGTCTCTCACCACACCACTCTGTCGGGAGCTCCAGCTGGATCGCGCGGTTCCACGGGCGCCAGCTGGTGATGTCACTCCGGCTCCAGTTGTAGAACGGAGACGTCACTTCCGACTCAGCGATCACAATGGATGCAGGGTATGGAAACGTCTTCCTCCACGGACTCGTCAAAATCTGGGCGGTACCACTGTACACGTTTCGCCTGTCAGTCAATCGGCTTCCTCAGGAGTGCCTGCATCCATTGTGATCGCTGAGTCGGAAGTGACGTCTCCGTTCTACAACTGGAGCCGGAGTGACATCACCAGCTGGCTCCCGTGGAACCGCGCGATCCAGCTGGAGCTCCCGACAGAGTGGTGTGGTGAGAGACAACGCGATCTGTCCTCCCGGTCGTTACTATCAGCCTACTTGGCACCCATGCTGTTTTATGCTGGCTACACTGTAAATGTGCATTTTAAAGAATTATAAATATCGTTTTATACCATATGATCTGTGTTATGTGTGCACTCTCTTTCTCTCGCTGAGGGTACAACCTTGAAAGTGACAGAGCCTGTTTACAAGTATCATTTCCACAACCCATATTGGTCTACACTGCTTGAAAATCTCTTTTTTTCTGTGAGTAGCTAAGACATAGGGGCCAAGATTCACTAGTGAACCTAATTTACATATGTTGTTCCTCTGCACTTAGAGGGTTTTTTCTTGTGTTTTTTTTCCCTTATGCTCCCCTGGATCGTGAGACAACTAATGCATATAATCACATCAATTACCCAAATTATAATGGGCATCATTACCGCAGGAAAATATTAGTAAAAATGGATACAAAAAAGGACATCCATGCTAAGAATTAACCCTCAAGAAAATGACAAAGGTCAAGGTAAAATGATAAACCTAGTGATCTATAAGGGGTTAATGTTGACTAAAAAATACCAATAGTACTATATAAGTATGATAAAAGAATCCTATATATAAACTCATAAAACTAAAATAAATAGAATAGAACTATATAAATGAACCCATTTTAAAAATAATAAAAGGAAACATCAAAATATCATTGTAAGGAATCCGTTACAGGGTTTTGCTGGAGCTCACTCTTGCAGAGTTGGTGAGCTCTCTGACAGATCTCTCTTTGGATTTGCAAGCACTATAACCTGTGCTTGCAATCACTGCAGCTCTGTTTCTCTGCTCTGTCATTGGAGGAATTCCCACACACCCCTGTCTATGGATTGGCTCCCTGCCCTTCTTATACTGGATTTTTCCCAGTTCCTCATTGTTGAGCATAAATCAAGATTCACTTGGATGTAACTGTGTTTGCCACAAGCTACACTGCCTTAGCCAAGCTTTGTTACCGAGACCTGCTGCATTCACCCCAGGCAGAGGTCTGCTATCTGGTTCCTGTACTGAAGCCCTGGATCTCCAGTGCTAGTCTTGCCTTGTTCCTGAGACCTGCTGCATTCACCCCAAGTAGAGGTCTGCTTCCTGGTTCCTGTGCTGTAGCGCTGGATTCCCATTGCCAGCTGTACCTTGTTCCTGAGACCTGCATTCTCCCCTTGCAGAGACCTTATCATTGGCCGCTCGCACAGAGGCCATTCCCACGCTTCAGTTGCTATGCTGAAGCAGTGTGCACCTGACTTCCTGTTGCCGAACTCCAGCCTGGACATTGACTACCCTACCGTCTCCAACCCTGACCCTGGTGTGTCTATGGATTACCCTGGCTTCTCCAACCCTGACCCTGCTACGATTGACTACGGACTGCGCAATCCTGAACCGGCTTCGCGGTCTAAGGTCGGTGTATTCACATCCCCACCTCAGCCCCACGGTCCGGTCCCGGTTTGTGGCGAGCACGACCGTTGCAATCCTTACTCATAATATAAAAAAACAATTACTAAAGAATAAATTGTCACAATGAATACTGCTTTCTATATACAGATGCTGCGGCCGTTATTTGAACACTTCACGTGTTGTATACCTTGGAATACCCATGTCATGGAGCGTGATTTCTTCCAACCTTACCACCTTAAGACGCGAGTGCAGGCGAGTGCAGAAAATGGCATTTTAGAGTTCTGTTTTTTAAACACCTGAAATTGACACAGTAGTACAGTACTGTACACATTACAATTCATTCATTTCATTGCACACAAAGAAACCGAATCCATGAAATTCAAACAAAGCAACCGCAATAAACACGGGTGCCTGGTGTGATTGGCAGCGTTAATGTCGCGTGGAATACAGCAGAGCACACGAAAACGGCTCCGTGATTTGTTTGAATAACGGCCGCTGCATCTGTATACACAGCAATGAAATAAAAGACAGGAAACACTTAAACAAAGGATCTAGTGGTCATAGAGTAATTAATAAAGCAGGTCCTATTTCAGGAAGGGAACTAGTTCTATTAGCTCATTTAAACCTCCTGGTGCTTTACTGCCAAGAGTATTAAGCCAAAATTGTCCTTCTGGAGGAGAATATTGTCTCTGTCCCCTTTCCTTGGATCACTTGGAACAATTTTGATCCCTCTAAATGCAGTCCACCAGTTTTACCCTCATTATGGGTCAAAAAATGCTGTGCCAAGTTATGTAACTTCTTCCCTTTATCCAAATTGCGTTGGGCATTTTTGATCCCATTAACATGTTCACCAATACTTTTTTTAAGTGGTCTACTTGTTTTACCAACATACCATAGATTGCATGGACAATCAATGATATACAATGATATACACAACAAACATGGTTAAACAATTAATAAATTGAGTGATTTTGTGTGTTTTGCTAGAATGTTTTTAATATTTCTTGCCTTTCTAAATGCTATTTTGGGTTTCGTTGTGATTTTATCCTGTAGAATAGGGTCCATTTGGAGGACACCCCAATGTTTCTGTAAGATCTTTCTGATCTTATTCTCATGCTTACAAAACCCTGTAATGAATAATGGTGCATCACCAAACTCATTCACTGACACTTTTGTTTTGTATTTATTGGGGATTATCAGTTGATCTCTAGGATAACCTTTACTTTTTTGGATGGACTTACTAACAAGTAATGAATCATAGCCTTTATCAGTTAACCTCTTGGCTAAAACTCCAGATTGTTCATCAAAATCTGATACCTGAGTGCAATTTCTACAAACTCGTAGCATTTGGCCACATGGGATGTTATTAAGCCACTGGCTAGAGTGATTGCTCTGGTAGTCTAGATATGAGTTTACATCAACTTGTTTAAAGTAAGTTATATTATTATTCTCAATTTTCAATTTGAGGTCCAAGAAATGTATCTCACTGCTGTGATTTGCACCAAGTACAAGATTTCTATCATTTGTATTTAAATAACTGAGGAAACTATTAAGATCTTATATCATCTATATATCTCCATAATATTTAAGATTTTTACTGAATTCATTTGTGTTCCAGGTGAAATCTAGCTCTCATTTCCCCATAAAAAGTGCCGCATAATTTGGGGTAAAACGTGTCGCCATGGACGTTCCAGTGGTCTGGAGATAGAATTGACCCTCAAACAAAAAATAATTGTGATTCAATATAAAAATAATTGACTCAGCTGAACGTGCCTCCACTCACCCACTCCAACTCTCTCCCCTTTATGCCCACCAATCCCAAAAAACACAATGCCATCAAATTTAGGAGGAAAAGCCTCAGATTTATTCACTGGAACGCTGTGAGGCCGTTCTGGAATCGCAATAAAGTGGTGGGCCAAATTCTTTATCTGTACTGAAAAACATTCCACATGGACAGAAACATTGGTCATTTTACATTATCTATCTTACATCATTAGTCTGAACATGGACATGCAAATTGCTATAATCGATATGTCACTTTTAAGACTCTGATTTGATAGAAATTGCCCTGAAACTTTGAACTTTTCTATTAAACAGCTAAAGCACAATGGGTGGGGCTAAAATCACTAGTGATGAAAACCAAATGACAAGTCAAGATATAAGGGGAACAAAACATAAGAAAATATAACATTTTCAAATGCTAGAAACATAAAAAAAAATGCTGTCAGAATTATTGTTGAGTGTAACAAACCTTGAGGCACACGGAGCCTAGCGGGGACCAACCGAGGGTCCCCAGACACCCGTGGGTACCCCCCTGGGTCACTGTGGGGGTCTGCGGACACCCATCGGGACCACCCGGGGACCCACGCCGGCCTCTGGTATTAATCCTGTGTGTAAAAAAATAAATAATGGTTTCATGTGGGGGCACGGGGTGGTGGGTTGTGTATTGTTGTTTATTAAATATTGTAATGTTTATTGGGGGCCTAGAGGTGGCTAGCAGGGTTGTTGTGTGTATTTTATTTTATTGTGGATAGCGGGGGTGGGTGAAGGGGATAATAGCCACAAGGATGGGTGTTTAGGCCTATTGGGTGGGTAGCGGGAGGGGTTAACCCATTCATTACCTTAGCGGTATTAACCGCTAAGGTAATGAAGCTGTTAAGTCCACCCGCAAGCCCCCCGCAAGGCCTAAACACCCACCAAGGGCCAAATACCACCATCACCCACCACCGCTACCCAAAAAAACATGGCGCTGGTGTTTAACCCCTTCATTGCCTTAGCGGATATCCGCTAAGGTAATGAAGCTGCTTCAATGTAATTTGTATTAATAGTTTGTGGACGCACGGGGAGCAGGGGGTTTCCTGAGCTGAACCTTTCCTGAGCTGAACCTTTCCCGAGCTGAGCTTTGATTTCAGCCTCCCGAGATACAGGCCCCGTTATGGGGTGCCGGTATCTCCTATGCATGTAAATGTCCCACGTCACGTGTCCGTGGGAATCAAAAGCATAGGAGATACCGGCACCCCATAACGGGGCCTGTATCTCGGAAAGCAGGGGGTCCCCGGACCTGAAATCAATGCGGTTCTGCTCCGGAGACCCCCTGCTCATATACACTAGTAATAAAATGTATATTACAAAACATAAATTTCGGGTGAGATTTGCACAGGGAGAGGCTCTCTCTGCAGCTGAAAGGAATCGCCGGGTTAGGCCTTTTCTGAGAGGCGAGCATCACGCCGCCGGCAATTCGCCTGTTATGTGAAATTTTCTATCACAGGTAATCGACGCTTTCTGAATACCTTGATAGCAACGCTCACAAAATAGGCGATTTAAATGGGCCAGCGATTTTTTTTTTATGAACCTTTATTGCATAGGCCCCTATATGTTCTAACATCACTTTAACATTCTATTTTACTCTCGTTCTAAGTAAGTTAATGTATTCATAATTCAGCAGCATTCGGAGATAATTTCTCTTTTGGACCCATCTATTTTTCATGTTTGTAAGTGCATACGGTTTTTCAATTTTCCATTAAATTAAAATGACTACATATACTATACTTGTATTATTTTCCCTGCAGTGCCTTTCTTATGACGAAAACAAGGATGGATTGAAGCCTTGATTTCTCCAACATACATATAATTTTCACTGATTCTTAACTGCTTTATATTTGCTTCTATGATTGCTCCGGCCTGTTGAAGAAAATTGTATTTGTGACTGACATCTTGGAGGAAAAGCATCGCACACATGTGTACGCGCATGTGTGTATGCGCGTGTGTGTGCGTGTGTGTATATATATATATCGTTTTAAGTTATGGTGGGTGAAAAAGGCAACAAGAAACCTCCACCGTATTGCATATAGCAAATAAAAAGATCACTTGTGAGCACATTCACATGTCTTAGGCAGGTCTGCAACCCTGCCTTTCACCATTATCCCCAGCATACAGTGCTTCCACAAAAGCAAGGGATTCTGGGAAATGACATCTCAGGGGTGAAGCCTGCACCCAATGCTGACATCACAGGGGTGGAGTCTGCGTTTGATCCTCACACAACCATCTTCAAAGATGAATCAATGAGTTCAGGTGTATAGTTTTTTTTCTTCAAACCTCTTAACTGGTTCTTGGGATTCTGTTAAGAAATCTGAATTTAGTATACAATTCCTCTTGATGCGTCTAAATTGTCCTGATGGTATATTATTAATCCAATTTGGATGATGACTGCAGCGGGTACCTAGATGCAAGAGCAGTCTACCTCTTTCCTGTGTATCTGTGTGGTAATAGATCCTACTGTGTGGCTTAGTAATAAGTCCAAAAATCCTATTTAGTGTTCATTAATAGCACTACTAAAAATCACACCAAATTTATTTGTGTTAATGAATTCTAAAATAATATATTCTATAAACTAATTTTTGTACCAGATGCAAAGTTCTTCCCAGTGTCCAATGTATAGATTCACATAGGGCAGGGTAAACTTTGTGCACATTGCTATAACACATGTTTGGATATAGAATGTATTCTGAAACTTAAAGTAATTATGTTTCAGGATGAATAGGATGGACTCTACCAAAAATGTTTGTTGCAGTTGGGATAGTGAAAAGAATACCTTAGATTGCATCCTATTCTTCAAAACAAGGGTTGAACGGACTGATCATCTTCTAGAGGTCTCATCCCCTTGTGTCTTTCTCTCAGGACACAGCCCTCGTTTTCCTTCTGTCAGCTCTCTTGTGAGCTAAGGAATCTCCTTTCTGTTACTCAGACCAGGCTTTTCTAACAGTCCTAATCAGCCAGGTTTGCCTGTGCAATTAACCAGCACACTGCTGGATTTAGAGGCGGTTTCTCTCCAACAGTGATACGTCCCTGTTACAAGCTAGTTAATTGACTAGCTGCAATCAACTAGCTTTCTGCTGAATTTCTCAGACCACTAGAGGCTTTTATTTAAACAGGGATAAGTCACTGTTACAATGACTAAGGTATCTTGATTGACTAATCAACCTCCCCAACTGTTCTAAGCATGTGCCTCTCCAGTAATGCAGTAATGCACCTTGGGAAGTTGCTCATCCCCAAACTCTGAAAATAAAGCCGGTCCTGTTTGGAATCTTTTCTACCTCCACACCCATCTGCGCGGACTATGAACCCTGACAAGGTAATACACTGTACTAGCCAAATCTAGAGACTGTCTGATGTAAACTCCCTAGGAGCCGGGCAAGGAGGGTAGTTTGCATGTTATTAAAAGTAAATCTTTATATTAGAGATGCTTTTCTGTGAGTGGTTAACAATAGGGGTTCTGTTGTATCCATACGTGTATTTATTTTTAATTTTTTTAAAGGATATTTACCAATGATAGAACATTAGAATACAGAGAGGACCACACGGTCAATTTTATTTGTATAGTCTTTATTAGTTGCTAAGTTTCATATTCTGTTTTTAATCATGTTCTAACTGGTCTGTGAGAGTGAAATAGGCATCAGCCCATTGTAATCAATGAAGGAGGAGCTATTTAATGAATGCTTTGATGTCCTTACCCATTCACCTGATGTACTGTAGCAAGATGGACTTGCGAAACTCGTTGGGTCTATTGATCTTCGTGAAGCTCCATTGAAAAAAGCGTTTTGAGGTTACCAGATGATGTGTCAGTAAGCATATGATATCATCCATTGAGATAGAGCATGCATTGGAACGGTTTGATTCCCCTCTATCTCTCACACCCCATCTCTCCCCTCCGTCTCTCACACCCCCTTCTCACCCCTCCCTCTCATCATATCTCCCTCTCTTACAACCTCACCCTCTCCCACCTCTTTCTCACCCATGCCACCATACTTCTAATACTCTCCCTCCTCCCTCTCCAACATCCCCATCACACCCCATCTCTCTCCCTCCCACACACACACACACACACACACACATCTATCTCTCTCCCTCCCACACACACACACACATCTATCTCTCTCCCTCCCACACACACATCTATCTCTCTCCCTCCCACACACACACACACATCTATCTCTCTCCCACCCACACACACACACACATCTATCTCTCTCACACACACACACACACACACACACACACACACACACACACACACACACACACACACACACACACACACACACACACACACACACACACACACACACACACACACACACATCTATCTCTCGCCCTCCCACACACACACACATCTATCTCTCGCCCTCCCACACACACACACATCTATCTCTCGCCCTCCCACACCCCCACCTATCTCTCTCCCTCCCACACCCCACCTATCTCTCTCCCTCCCACACCTATCTCTCTCCCTCTCACACCCCACCTCTCTCTCCCTCCCACCCCCATCTCTCTCCCTCCCTCCCACCCCCCATCTCTCTCCCTCCCTCCCACCCCCCATCTCTCTCCCTCCCTCCCACCCCCCATCTCTCTCCCTCCCTCCCACCCCCCATCTCTCTCCCTCCCTCCCACCCCCCATCTCTCTCCCTCCCTCCCACCCCCCATATCTCTCCCTCCCTCCCACCCCCCATCTCTCTCCCTTCCTCCCTCCCACCCCCCATCTCTCTCCCTCCCTCCCACCCCCCATCTCTCTCCCTCCCTCCCACCCCCCATCTCTCTCCCTCCCTCCCACCCCCCATCTCTCTCCCTCCCTCCCACCCCCATCTCTCTCCCTCCCTCCCACCCCCATCTCTCTCCCTCCCTCCCACCCCCCATCTCTCTCCCTCCCTCCCACCCCCCATCTCTCTCCCTCCCTCCCACCCCCATCTCTCTCCCTCCCTCCCACCCCCCATCTCTCTCCCTCCCTCCCACCCCCCATCTCTCTCCCTCCCTTCCACACCCCATCTCTCTCCCTTCCTCCCACCCCCCATCTCTCTCCCTTCCAATCTCCCACCCCTATTCCTCCCTCCTTTCCTCTCCTCTCGCCCACATCCCCACCTCTCTCTCTCTATCCCACACCCCCATCTTCTCTCTCTCTCTCTCCCACACCCCCATCTCTCTCACACCCCGTCACTCTCTCTATCTCTCTCTCACACCCCGTCTCTCTCTCTCTCTCTCTCTCACACCCGTCTCTCTCTCTCTCTCTCTCTCACACCCCGTCTCTCTCTCTCTCTCTCACACACCCCGTCTCTCTCTCACACACCCCGTCTCTCTCTCTCACACCCCGTCTGTCTTTCTCTCTCACACCCCGTCTCTCTCTCTCTCACACCCCATCTCTCTCTCTCTCACACCCCGTCTCTCTCTCTCTCTCTCTCTCTCACACCCCGTCTCTCTCTCTCTCACACACCCCGTCTCTCTCTCTCTCTCTCTCTCACACCCCGTCTCTCTCTCTCTCTATCACACCCCGTCTCTCTCTCTCTCTCTCTCTCTCTCTCTCACACCCCGTCTCTCTCTCACACACACCCTGTCTCTCTCTCTCTCTATCACACCCCGTCTCTCTCTCTCTCACACCCCGTCTCTCTCTCTCAGACACCCCGTCTCTCTCTCTCTCTCAAACCCTGTCTCTCTCTCTCTCTCTCTCTCACACCCCTTCCCTCTCTCTCTCTCTCTTTCACACCCCGTCTCTCTCTCTCTCTCTCTCTCTCTCTCTCACACCCCGTCTCTCTCTCTCACACCCCGTCTCTCTCTATCTCTCACACACCCCGTCTCTCTCTCTATCTCTCTCACACCCCGTCTCTCTCTCTCTCTCTCTCCCACGCCTCTCTCTGTCCCACACCCCACCTCTCTCTCACCTTCCCACCCCCACCTCTCTCTCTCTCTCTCTCTCTCTCCTCTCTCTCTCTCTCTCTCTCTCTCTCTCTCTCTCTCTCTCTCTCCCACACATCTCTCTCCCTCCTACACCTCTCTAAATGGAGGGAAACTAACATCCATTACCTAATTAGGTAACATCACGTTAGCAGGCCAAATTGAACTGAGTTCTGAGGATCTAATCCGAAGCTCCAACTGCTTTAACTTCCATAAGAGCATTTCAAAGAATAATTGGTAATATTATTAATGCCTAATGATAAAGAGTGATGGAGAGAACATACTGTAACTCCCAATATTTGATAACCACCATCAATGTTCCTTTGACATCATTTTGTATAATGAAAATAGCATAATGACAGAAACAGACACACAGTCTTTTCTTATTAAATTAATTATTTTCTTCAGTTATTCGCTCTTGGAAGAATAAAATCAATTCCCTTTTAATCATAATAAAGAACAAACAGAAAATGTTTTTCTTCTTCTTTACATTGCTGTTTCGGCCGACAGCACAATGTGTTTCAGCTCTCTGCTCAACTCTGCAATGATATTCTAATTACAACTAACTATGATTATTATTAGCGTTTATTTGTAAAGCGCCAACATATTCCACAGCGCGGTACAATGGGGTTACAGAGAGATGTCATTTACATAAACAGTGTTACATACCAAACAAGCACAAACAGATACGGAAGGTAATGAGGGCCCTGCTCGTGAGAACTTACACTGTATTGAGATTTCCTTTCCTGCAGCCAAGGCAATAAAGCACCAGCTTCACTGCTTAATGAAATAAACAGCATTAACATGTTTTTAAACCATTTAGAAAAGCTTTAGGAGAACGGGTCTGCAGCAGTTTGTATTCATTTAGAAAGCGTCGCTGCATGGAAGCATTGAATTTTTCATTTGCTTAAAATGGTCACGGTGTATACCTGAATCAGTTCCCTGACAGAGAGGCAGTAAGTACTTTGTGGACAAATGTGGGTTTTGATCCACTGTTCACTTCTTAATAATAATAACAACTTTATTTCATAAAGCGCTTCTCTCTCATTTCGCAATTACAATATAGTATATACTGTAGTGCACATACTGCATTATACAAATAATTTTTACAGACACAGATCCTGTCCAGGTGAGTTTATAATCTATGGGCCCTGTAACAGGGGATTTACCCTGTTCAGAAAACTTGCCTCTAATCCAGCAGTGTGCTGGTTAATTGACCAGCACCTGGTTGATTAGAGGTGTTAGAAAAAGCCTACCTCTGAGACAGGAAGAGAGACTACTTAGCTCACATGTGAGCTGAACTAGGAGACAGAGCAGATTGTTCCTGAGTTTCACAACTTGTGGGACTGACCAAGAGAAGACAGATCTCTGGAGCTGACAAATAAGACTTCTGAAACTGGATGCGGATTATCTGGAAAGAAGGCAGCAACCCAGCAAACAGACAAGACTTTATTTTCCAACGACTGTTGTCTATATATATATATATATATATATATATATATATATATATATATATATATATATGACTTGAGCTGATGAACAGCTTGTGTAGCCACCCAGTTAAAAAGGGCTGGAATATAAGGATACATATATGCCAAAGTGGAGCAGGTTTTGTTTGGCTCACTATTTCTTATATGTTGTTTTTTTGTTGCTGTGTTTAAAGCGACAGGCACAATAAAGCCTTATTTTAATTTCACCTTAAAACAGTCTCCCTTGCGCACCTCTGCACATGTCCTCTTACAGGCCGGAAACATCAAACGCTGTTAAAGTGAAATTAATATATGACCTGCTAAAAAAAAAACAAGGTATACAACAGGCACCAAAGAGATTAATACATATACAAAATGCCCTACCAAACCCTGTTGCCCACATTGGTGGCTAGTAAAGAATTGCCAAGCAATACTTTACTAACAGTTAGGGCCGGCTGGGATGTTTGCGGGGCTCGGTGCAGTGACATGTATGGGTCCTCGGCTCTTATATCTCCATTATTATCACCCCCTTTTATCTCTGTCATTCGCTTCCCCCACCTCTCTCTCTTTCATTCTCCACCCCCTCGCTGTGATTCTCTGCCCACTCTCTTTGTCATTCTGCCCCCTCTCTTCCTGTCATTCTTCCGCTCCCCTGTCATTTCCCCCCCCCCCTCTCTCTCTGTCATTCTCCCCCACCACCCTCTCTCTGTCATTCTCTCCTCCCCAACATCTCTATGTTATTCTCCCTCACTCTCTTTTATTCTCCGCCCCCTCTGTATTCTCCCCCTCTTTCTCTGTCATTTCCCCCCACCCTCTCTCTGTCATTCCCCCCTATCATCCACTCTCTGTCGTTCTCCCACTATCCCCCTCTCTCTTTCATTCTCCCCCCCAGCACCCTCTCTCTGTCATTCTCCCCCCCCCAGCACCCTCTCTCTGTCATTCTCTCCCCGACCACCCTCTGTCATTTCCCCCTCTCTCTCTTTCATTGTCTACCCCCCTCTGTCATTCTCCCCCTGCCCCCTCTCTCTTTCATTCTCTGACCCCCTCTTTGTCATTCTGCTCCCTCTCTCCCTGTCATTCTTCCCCCACCACCCTCTCTCTGTCATTCTCCCCCAGCACCCTCTCTCTGTCATTCTCCCCAGCACCTCTCTCTGTCATTCTCCCCCCCAGATTCTCTCTGTCATTCTCCCCCCTAGCACCTCTCTGTTATTCTCCCCTCACCTCCTCTCTCTCATTTTCCCCTTCCTCTCTCTGTCATCCTCCCCCCTAGCACCTTTCTCTGTCATTCTCCACCCTCCTCCTCTCTGTCTTTTCCCCCCTCCCTCTCTCTGTCATTCTCCCCCTACCACCCTCTCTTCGATTCTCCCCCCAGCACCCTCTCTGTCATTCTTCCTCACCCCTCTCTCTCTCTGTCATTCCCACCCCCCTGTATATAGACAACTTGAGACTCTATTAAAATAGCACTCTCCATGTTTATTTTCAAACCCAATAGTTATACAGTATGTGCTATTTATTATTATTTAAGAGCAAATCTCCCCAATTTCCTTTTTGAGGGGGGACTGTAAGCATACTGTATGAGCAACAAGTTTAATGTAATGTTTTATTTAAAGTCTATTGTGTTTCAAGTGATTTGTTTTTAAATATTTAATTAAAGATTATCTCTACAGTATGAGATTGCTTTGTTTATGTGTAGAGGAAGAGGTAATAGAAGAGGTAATGCATGTCATAGTCACACCACTGTACTATTTATCAGTCTCCCTCTTTCAAAACCTAAGCAAACCTAGTGCAAAAAAAGTGCAAAAAAAGCAGTTAGATTCACCCCCCCCCTCAAAAAAATGAATACAATAGGAAACAATTAGATATTTTTCCTTAGATTTAATTTGGTGCAATTCTTTTTTCACTGTTTTCCCCCCACTTTTGACGGTATGAGACTAAGATAAATAGATTCTGCAACGTTACAAATGTAAATGCATCTGATCTGCCAGACTTTAAGCTTAAAGAAAGTACGTTAGTGAGTTGGATGAAAGATAGGATAAAGTTCCTCGTCTTTTTACTTGATTTGTACACACTAAAATATTGAAATATTTTAACATGGTTCTTTAAAATCCGGGCACCTAAGGCCTGTTAACATGTACCACAAGCGACACTACTTTTTAGTTCAGCGTTTTGCAACCAGATTCTAACTATGAGAAAGGGCATACTGCCCGAAACGCGTTGGTGGATCCCTGCTGTGGCTTAGGGGGGACATCTGGTCCACATTTTATAGAATAAATATATTTTTGATGCTGCATACCGTGGGCCTCCTTCTGTTCCTTCTGCCAGTGCACTGCCTTATTTTCCTACCCGTAGATTCTAACTATGTTCTGACTTTGAGGTGAGTGCATTTCACTTCAATTATAGAAATTGCTCAATGAGAGAAGTACATTTATGACATTTGTAGTGAATATACTGATAAACTGATACTCTTTAAAATCTTGCTTTATTACTTTATTAGTGTGTTTCTTATGTAGCCCTCTTCCCCCTGACTAAAGAGACTACCGGTACTGGCGTTACCTGTTGGCTCACAAAAGGTCTAAGCCTCCGCCTCTGGTAGCCTGAGGTGGTATATTGATCGCTTCGGTGCAGTGCCTCCACCTGCAAGGGATCCCAGCACAGTGGGAGGAGCCACTCACAGGAACCAATCGTAATTGTAAACACACACAGTATATAATAACAACCTTTACTGACAGCACATATAACATAACACCACCACACAGTATAGTGAACACCCCAACTCAGTACCACCAATCAGTATCCCCGAAGTACATTGGGTGCTAGGAACCAATTCCCTGATGTCCCTTTCCCAATGTTTGGCCCACCCAATAGTGTAGGAGTAGTGCTACCACATGAGCTGCTGGTGCATTTTGTTGGGGTACCTGCTGAGTACTCCAGTACTCGGTGCGTCCGACTTAGCAACGAGGATCCGTCTGATCCAGCGATGTGGTCCTCCAGAATGGCGTCTGCCTCTGTGTTGGGTGGACTCCGGTAGGAAGGTCTCACCTTTAAGAGTCTCTGATAACACTGTGGTGGTCTGGTCCCAGACCTCAGGCCACAATCACCGCATGGCGTCTTCCTTGTGTCCCTGACATTACAGTAAAATGGTGAAGCATCCCTATCTAGGGGCCTTCCCTGAAGCAGCCACAAACTCCCTTGTTTGGAGCCTATCTGGGACCTAAGGGGGGTTATTTGGCCTAGTCTGAGTGCCACTGACACTCAGACCCTACCTTCCCTTTCTCTGTCCTGGCTCCAACTGACGCCTACTGCGCCTAGTGTGCCAAATGTAACAATCTCCTTTCTGTAGCTTGGTGCAGCCCTATTGGCTATTCTTCGCTGCGTGACCTCCGCTCCTGGGGCATTCTGGGAAGTGTATTTCCCCTGCGGAGCATTGTAGAAGATGATCGCCACTCTCCTATGCTTACGGCGCATGAGCGCCTATCTGAAGGGGCTGCCGGTGCCTCCGTCCCTCTCTGCGCATGCGCAAGATACTGTGCACATGCTCACGGGTCAAAATGGCGGCACCCACCACCCGGCAGTGCCCTGGAGCTCAGGCCACTCCTTGCACCCCATCAGCTGCCTCTCGCCATGCCGCCGTAACTCCCGACAATCCGCTACAGCCAAATTAGCCTCCCCATTCCCCGCGCCCGCATCGGAGGTAAGGGGGGGCAGGGGAACTTGGCTACACTTATATAACAGCTATTTCATGTGCCACTGGTAAATTAGGCACATTGAACATTCCGTTGCATGCTGATTCCATGGAAACTGACAACTGTTGTTCTCTAATCATTTGGAAACTCCTGAAGAAACCAAAACAAAAGCAGTGCTCTCCTAGGGATCTTTTCTTTCTGGTGCTTTGACAAAAACAAGGTTGGTGAGTTTGGCTACTACTGATATAAATAGCTTACACAGGCAGGGTTAAAAGTAAAATAAAAAATGTACATTTAAGGTTAATAAATATATTGTCTATTTACTTACTCTATGATTATGTAAAAAGCATATGTATCTCTGTTCTGAAGGGTTTTTACTATAGTGAACGGCAGCACTGAACTACTGTAGAGTGTAGACATGGGGAGGTTAACTCCAGTTCCCAAGGGCCACCAACAGGTCAGGTTTTAAGGATATCCCTGCTTCCGCACAGGTGACTCAATCAGTGACTCAGTCAATGACTGAGCCACTGAGACACCAGTGCTAAAGCAGGGATATCCTTAAAACCTTATTTTTGTTGGCCCTTGAGGACTTCAGTTGGCCACACCTGGTGTAGACAGTGACTGTAGTAGACACATTTCCCAAGTATTGTTCTCACTATGAAAGTACTTACAAGGATTTACAGCTTTAAACTACATGAAAATAATCATGTGGCCTCTTATAATTGCCATCTGAAGTGTTCTTCTATTTCTATCACTCAAGGTTTCAGAATACTGGTATAACAAGATCATGCTGAGCTAAGATTTGACAGCACCAGTGTACATTTGTTCTTTCACAGAGCTCTCATCGAATTCCCACTAAAAAAGAAAGCACTGAGCCCTATGTTAAGTGTGGCATGACCGCAAGGCCAAGGCCTGTTTCTTTGTCACTGGTGATGCCAATGAGGGAGAGGGGCAGGGGATATAGGCAGACAGTGAGGGGTGGGAGATCATTCCATGCCCCTCTCTGTGCTTTTGCAGTGTCTGTCCCAGGTACAGGAGCTCTGCTAGCAGCTCCAGGCTGAGAGGCATGTTCGCAGGACATTTATGGGCAGAGAGGGGGTTGAAATCAATGCTCAGTTGGAGCTCTCTAGGGTGAGCGGCGCATAACTTATCGGGGAATCTACGGAGGTAAGGGAAGAACCCTGGTCATTAAGCCTCCTGCTGCCACCTCCACCACCCCTCCTTGATATTCTGTGCTCCCTCACTCCCCATAGTCCAGTTGCGGGTGTGAGTTCCATGGAACACCCCCTTGTTGGTGGTGCTGTCTACACCAGCAGGGGTTGGAGGCTGCAGTGTGTGTCTGACAAGGTCCTTGTGGGGAGCAGGGAGCTGGTGTGGTGCATGCAGAGTCATGCCAGGCCTACAATAGATCCTGGCTGGACCGAGAGCATGCGCCATGGGAGGCAGTTGGCACAGCGGGGGGCGAATGAAGGCCCCCAGGGCATATAGTGGTAATTTCTATTCCTTCACCCGATAAGCTAGGCCTTCTGCTGCCCCTTCATTTCTCCCTCCTTCCCACTGAAATAGCTCCAAGTTAAGTGCCAGAGGGTTAATCCCCTGGGGAGCCTCTTAGGTAGCAGATACGTTGTGGGAATGGCTTAGGCCATTATCCAGCAGAGGCAGGATAATTTTAGACCTCTAATCTATGTTTCTGGAGACTGAGAGGGAGTCCATTATTGCCCTCTAGGCGCAGAACAAATAATTTTTAAATGGGGCCCACCTCACAGCTGACAATGAGTTAGCCTAGTGGCCATTGCAATGCCTAGCATTAGGTTAAGAATGCTTAGACATGTGTCCGCATTCCATTGGTGTTAATGTAGACCCGTTAGCACAGATGATAATCACCCAATTTTTTGACTCGGTTAATGTTCCTTGAGATCGGGTTTGGAAGGTTTTGGTGGTTCTGGCGGTCTGTGGCTTGTTTAAAGGTTTAAAAAGCACCTTTGGTGGTGGCTGGTTGGTGATAACTGCAGGGTAACCTTGCTGTTATTGGACTGTTATGGTAATGCTTTGTGGTGGCATGGTTAAAGAGTGAGCAGGGATCATGGTGCTTTGAGTACCTTGGGCCCATCTATGCGGCAGACATGGGGTCAGCTGGGACTTTGGATAGCGGGTCATGATTTAAGCGTCATTGGACTTACCTGTGGGTGGAGCACTCTGGCAGGGTTAGCACCTCGCTTTTGCTGCATTTGAATGAAAACTGTGGCAATTTTACCTCCAGACCTTTGTGTGTGTGTGTGTGTGTGTGTGTGTGCTTTATTTGTGGGATGTTTCGGGAGAGGTGGGGGACCAACATCGCAGACTCTGAGGTCATGTTAAATCAGTATTTTAATCTATCACATAATACTGAGCCCAGTGAACAAATATATGGGTACAATTTTAATTCTGCACAAATACAAACCACTTTAAGCGGAACTAAGGAAACCAATTGTTTTCTGTGTGTATCCATGGCTTGGTGTGGCTACTATTCTACCCTGTCCTGTCATATTAGTCCTGGTAACAACAGGCAGTGTTAGGACCAATCATGGCTTTTCCCCACTTAGGCAGTACCCTTGAGTGACAGGGGAGGAGGTGGGATCAGGTCTGTGTTCTACCCAATCATGGGTTCAGACCTGGTACCCTCCCCCTGCTGTGCTTAAGGGAGTTGCATCGTAAATTATAGTCAGTTGTTCTCTAACATTGAGAGAAACAAGGTTTCTCACCCAGGCTGCAGTGCACTGGTAGGCCCAGGTTTCCTTCTCTTTGGGGACATGAGTGATTACCTATACCCCTGCTCTTGCTAGAGGACTAGGGAAGACCAAGGACTGCTCGGGGGCCCTTGACCCATAGTGAAGGTCCAGGGACCATCCGAAGTTGTACACCAGAGCTGTGACTGCCTTGGGCAGAGCTGTGACTGCCTTGGGCAGAGCTGTGACTGCCTTGGGCAGAGCTGCTTTCGACTGTGCTGTACAGAGAAGAATAAAAACGTACCTGTTTCATATACCTCCTGCCTGGTGTATAATCTTTCTGGGGGGAGAGGAAACCGTTCTACCATTCTACTGTGGGAGATTACCTCCACACATCTGGAGCCTAAAGCATATGTAGGCGCTGGGTACCATGGAGTAAATGTCGGGTATGTACCCCAGAAGCCTGTTCTGCAGTTCCTCCAACCATCGGCAGACACATCAGCCTCTTGTGAGCCTACAGGTAGTATGCACCATAGACCTGGTAACAGGGAAATCTCCCAGAGGGTGGGGGACACACCGTTACATGTGATTGAAAGAAGCATCATCTAGGACCCGAGGAGCCAATGGTGAGATTGGGATTTATAGTTGCATGTTCACTGGGTTTTTTCACTCTTATCACTGCAATGGACTGAAGGGTTGCTGTTGTGCAGATAGGGATAATTACAGATGCCTACATGCCAAGTTATGCACGCCTTTGTTACGCCTTTTGATACACGGAGTGCAGATTTCAGCTCTGGTGTCTTTAATGTGTGAGAGTTTAATCCTTTTTATTTTGCAGATGAGGTTTCCATGGGTTTACACTGTCACATTGGAGCTCGATGTGTAAGCACCCTGATTCCCAGCTAGCCGAGAAAAGTGCAGAACCAAAATAATAAATGCATGCACTATATTAGAGCGTGATTGTTGCTTGTGGTAATTAAATTACCTTCAATATACCTATAGATGCACAAGTGAAATATGCTTTTCTCACAATGTAATTAAATGATGCGCAATAAAAATGCAAAGTACTACTTATTTAATTATAGATGCATGATCATACCTTGCTTGCTTCTGAATATCATTCTTCTGTGTATCAGCAGAAAACAAATGAAGCAAAGAGAAGAGAAGCAACCGACCAGTTTAGGGAACATTTCCAGCATGGGGTTGAACAAATTAGATGTGCAAAAGGCAGCTGGTGTTCAGAGAGCTATACTGTACCTTTAATGACCCATGCAATTTATTGTTACCCTTCTGTGCTATTTCGAAACCTTCCCACGTATTTGCATTCATGAGTATTTTCAAACGTAACGTACCATATTTATTAAGCAGACTTTAGCCATGAGGCCCCTTACAGCATGTGCAAGTCTGTGGCCCCTTACAGCGCGTGCACGTCTGTGGCACCTTACCACGTGTGCAAGTCTGTGGACCATTACAGCGTGTGCAAGTCTGTGCCCCCTTACAGCGCGTGCAAGTCTGTGCCCCTTACAGTGCGTGCAAGTCTGTGGCCCCTTACAGTGCGTGCAAGTCTGTGGCCCCTTACAGCACGTGCAGGTCTGTGGCCCCTTACAGCGCGTACAAGTCTGTGGCCCCTTACAGCGCGTGCAAGTCTGTGGCCCCTTACAGCGCGTGCAAGTCTGTGGCCCCTTACTGCGCGTGCAAGTCTGTGGCCCCTTACTGCGCATGCAAGTCTGTGGCCCCTTACAGCGCGTGCAAGTCTGTGGCCCCTTACTGCACATGCAAGTCTGTGGCCCCTTACAGCGCGTGAAAGTCTGTGGCCCTTTACTGCGTGTGCAAGTCTGTGGCCCCTTACTGCGCGTGCAAGTCTGTGGCCCCTTACTGCGCGTGCAAGTCTGTGGCCCCTTACTGCGCGTGCAAGTCTGTGGCCCCTTACTGCGCGTGCAAGTCTGTGGCCCCTTACAGCGTGTGCAAGTCTGTGGCCCCTTACTGCGCGTGCAAGTCTGTGGCCCCTTACTGCGCGTGCAAGTCTGTGGCCCCTTACTGCGCGTGCAAGTCTGTGGCCCCTTACTGCGCGTGCAAGTCTGTGGCCCCTTACAGCGTGTGCAAGTCTGTGGCCCCTTACTGCGCGTGCAAGTCTGTGGCCCCTTACAGCGTGTGCAAGTCTGTGGCCCCTTACTGCGCGTGCAAGTCTGTGGCCCCTTACAGCGCGTGCAAGTCTGTGGCCCCTTACTGCGCGTGCAAGTCTGTGGCCCCTTACAGCGTGTGCAAGTCTGTGGCCCCTTACAGCGCGTGCAAGTCTGTGGCCCCTTACAGCGCGTGCAAGTCTGTGGCCCCTTACAATCTGTAAAATCTGTGCAAGATGTGAAGAACAAGATGTGAGAAACTTTAGCAACAAGATCCTTGTGCATCACGTGGCGCATCATTGCCTATGATGCACCTAGGAGGATGAAATGATGCAGTGCATCAAAAAGATTTCTTGGACCTTGATACTTGGACCTCTGAATGTGCAAGACCATGAAATAGGAAGGGAAATGGAAGGAGAATTTTGCTAAATAAATATAATAATGATACAAATAATTGTAAAATATCAGGCACATACACCAGTATTAACTAAGAAAGTGTGTTATGTTTCAATTAGATTTATATAGAAAAAGGACATTTGTGGAATGGAATTTCATAAATAAGTGGAAGGCTATGCCTGTATTTGTCGTGCGGGGGAGTAGCAGCTCCGGTCTTTGCTTCAATTCTCTATCTCTGCAGGAGACTGACTGATTTAATCCTAGCTGAACCAGGCCTTTAAATATTAGACACTTCCCAGCCTCTTTTGCCAGCAGTAAAATCAGAATGCTAGACCATACTCTACCATGCTTTCAGCTCAGCTCTGAACCATTCATGCCTGATTCTCTTGGGGTTTTATCTGACTGCGTTTCCTTATGCTTATTGGGTTTAGCATGCTGCCTGCTGCCATCCACTGGGCTGCCAGGCATTGCTTCACGCTCGGTTCCTCTCCTCCTCTTGCCCCGGGCATGCCATCCTCTCTAACCTGACTCTGGGCACGACTCCTAAGTCCACCCTCTCTCTCCTCTTTAGGGTGACCAGATTTTGAAAATGAAAAACCGGGACACATTTTTTTTTTTTTACATAACTGTTTATTTATTGTAGTACACTTATACTTTATACTACCATTAGTCCTTGTTACGTGCGTGTGTGCGTCGGATGACCTCACTAATCGGAAAAAAAAAAAACACAGATGTGAATGATTCTGAACCCATTAACCAGTGTCAGGATGCCCCCCTCTTCACAATTTCTAAAGCAGCAATCCCGTCTGGGATCTTACCTGATCCGCAGTCCCTCAAGGTATTATACTGGAGGGGAGGTGTTCCCTACCTGTCTTCCGATGTCTCCCGTGTGAAACTTGAGTCAGATCTGGAAGAAAGAAGGGTAGGTTACTTCAATGTAGGTATACGGCAGCTAAGATAAGACATAGAGGGTGAGGGAGACAGGGAGGGAGACGGAGAGAGAGGGATACAGGGAGGGAGACGGAGAGAGAGGGAGACAGGGAGGGAGACGGAGAGAGAGGGAGACAGGGAGGGAGATGGTGAGAGAGGGAGACAGGGGGAGAGAGAGAGGGAGACAGGGGGAGAGAGAGAGGGAGACAGGGGGAGAGAGAGAGAGGGAGACAGGGAGAGAGGGAGACAGGGGGAGAGAGAGAGGGGGGGGAGAGGGAGAGAGAGGGGGAGAGGGAGAGAGA